>NC_057810.1:172748217-172868469 GCF_018294505.1 Triticum aestivum | reverse complement strand
ATCCACCTGGGTCACACATACACATGCATATCTTACTCGCAGTCGATAGGCCCATCTAAAACTCTATCTCTCTCCCTCGTTCTCTCTCCATCTCACACGCACACACACACACAATCTCATGCCCAGCTAGCCAAGTATGATGGTGTCTCACTCAATTGTAGGCACACACAGTCCCCCTATATGTATATGACTAGCTAATCTTAGTCTCCATCACAAACATGTGCATGGTCTATCTCGATTTCTCTCGGGGCATCTTTCTATCGCGCACGCACTCCCTCGATCTCCCACCCATATAGTCCCCTCACGATCTCGAGGGGATCTCTCTATCACAAACACACCCTCTCTCCCTCCCCATGCGTCCATGCCATCCATGTGTCCCTCCCGACATTTTTTCCTTGTTGGCAAGACCTCTATTGGACATGTGCTACAGGGGTGTCTCTCTCTGTTGCAAACAATCACACACTAGCTATCTTTGTGTATGTCCTTGCCTCGCTTTTCCATCTCAGAGATGCATGCGTGATATGTTCGCATAAGAAACGAAAAAACACACACTCTCTCTAATTTATCGTTTGTTGTCACTTTCTCTTTCACACACATACTCCTTTTGCACACTTACTCATTCTCCTTCACACGCACTTGATCTGTCTCAACTGAGGCACTGTCCTCCGTCCATAGCATATAGATTTATTGAAAAGTCAAACATCACAAAGTTTGACCATGTACGTGGAGAAAAACAATTACATCAAGTACGGAAAACATATACCATTAGATTCACCATGAGATGTAGTTTTGTATGATGTATCTTTGGTATTGTAGATATAAATAAAATTTGCGTAAACCTGATCAAAGTTTCCAAAGTTTGACTTCTAAAAAATTTACATGCACTGCATTATCGAGCGGATGGAATATCTCTTTCCCCCTCTCAGCTATCTGACGCACCACTCAGCCTTATCGGGGCTCCTCAATCTCTCTCAAACGTTATTGGTCAGTTTGGTTCGTGACCTGACCCTCATGCCTTGATGGCCGGTACTGCCTAGTGTGGACGTGAGATGTAAAATATTTCTGCCTGGCCAGGCTTGTGTGGTGCTGAAACGTTTGGTTCATGCCTGGGCCATGCAAAGCATCAAAGTCCCAATCAATCCATGCATCAATTATTTAATGCTAATATCCATCCCTGTTGCTATTTGCCTTATGGCCGCACGACTAGGCACGGCCAGGTATTCAAAATCGGTCACTTGGGCCAGGCTACTTGCAGTGTCTGGAGTTCAGCCAGGCTAATTAAAGTGCAAGGGAACCCAACCCAGGCGGGCTTTCTTTTTCACAGGGTAGCAACTAAACAAGCGTGCATGAAATCCAGCCACAACCCCAGGCCACACAAAATATGCTCACGACGCAAGCCAAACTGGCCTTATATCTTCCTGGTCCACACATACACATGTCTCGCTCGCGCTATACATATAGACCCATCCAACACTCTCCGCCCTTGTTCTCTCTCCATGTGACACGCACCCCCCTAAGTACCATAATCCCTCACTCCATCATAGGCTCTGTTTGGATCCATGGGTTAGAGTTAGTTTGGGTTAGTTTGGAGTCAAATAACCCAAAAAGATCCAAACAGGAGGGTTAGTTTAGGTTAGATGCATCTAACCCATCCAAAAAAACTAACCCATCCGAGAGGTGCTTATTTGAGCTAGTTCATCTTGGGACCACTAATAAACACTTTTTTCTCTCGCTCTCCCCGCAGCAGATTCCTCCCCACTTCCTCGAAGCTTCTCGTCCTCTCCCTCCCTCCCTCTCGCACCGACCGTGAAGGTGCCTCGCCGTATCCGCGCTCCATCTAACACTGCCATCCAAACACCTCTTTACTTAGAGTTAGTTCAGGGTTAGTTTAGGGTATGAATCTAACTCTAACCTCTAACTGAGTTAGAGTATCCAAACAGGGCCATAGGCGCAAGCACTCCCCCCCTCCTAAGTATGATTATCTCTTACTACCATGAGGAACACATGTATTGTCTCCTTCCATCCATACGTCTATCTCGATATCTCTCGGGGCATCTTCTATCGCGCACACACCTTGTCACTCGATCTCCCACCCATGTGGTCCCATCACGATCTCCAGGGGATCTCTCTATGACAAACATACACTCTCTCCTCCCCATGTCTGCATTTTCTCTGTACGTCTCTCTCGACCTCTCTCCCTTGATTGTCAGACCCCTCTTGGCCACATGCTAGGGGTCTTCCTCTCTCGGTTCCGAACAACCACACACTATCTCCTCACCTTGCCTCCATTGTCGAAGATGCATGTGTGATATGTTTGCATAAGACACGCACGCTTTTTCTCTACTTTTATCGTGTGTTGTCCATGTCTCTTTCACACACGCACACACACTTTTTTCACTCTCTCTCTCTCTCTCTCTCTCTCTCTAGGGACTCTATCACGTCCATAAGCATATGGATGTTTTGAAAAGTCAAACCTCAGAAAAGTTTGACCAGGTATATGTGGAGAAAAACATTTACATCTGGAACGATCATTAGATTCATCACAACATGTACTTACTTCATACTATCATTTATTTTTGGTATTGTAGATATAAGTAATTTCTTTATAAACTTGGTCAAAGTTTCAAAAGTTTGACTTAAAAAAATGTTGTAACTACATTATCAAACGGAGGGAGTAGCTCTCTCTCTCTCTCTCTCTGCTATCTCTCACGGGCCTCCCCTTTCACTCGAACTCTCTATACCGACGGATTATACGCTCACTGTGTCAGTGTATAGCTCCGTATATTGTTTAGTTGACCGGTCAACCAATCCACATGCTGCGTTGTTAGCTCGTGTTCTGTAGGTGTGCTGGCCCATGTGGCAGTGGGTGAAAATAAGTAAACTAGAGGCCCATCTGACACACGGTGAAGTAAACAAAGTTGAAACCACTCGGGGTAGCACCCCGCACGCTAGTAAATTGAGGGCGCATTGAGGACAAACTTCTTGCGCGCGAAGGATGCACTCGCGCACAATTCACCACTGCGTGGCGGAATGCACAGAAGGACGCACTCACGCACACCCAGCACACAACACACACCAGCACATGTGTACACCGGCGTCGCCGCCGGTTGAGATGGACAGAAAGGTAGCCAACAAGCGGAGGCGGCTCGAGCCAAAACCGCATCCGGCGAGCCTGGACTTCATCAGCAGCCTCCCCGACGACATGCTACTCGTCATCATCGGCCTCCTCCCCACCAAATCTGCCGTGCGGACCACCCTGCTCTCCCGGCGGTGGCGCCCCCTCTGGCGCTGCGTCCCCCTCAACCTCACCATCGATAGCTGCCTCTGCAACGGGGATTGCAAATGCATGGCCGCGGTCTCCAAGATCCTTTCATCGCACCCTGGGCCAGCCAGATGCCTTGACATCCGCATGTTCAGTACCAACTGCAAGGTCCAACCCAAGTTCGACGAGTGGTTCTTATCCCCCGCCTAGATCAGCTCGAGGAGCTCAACTTTGAAGCTGGTTGATGACGCTCTCTGCCGCCGTCCGCACTCCGCCTCACGCCAACGCTGCGCCGCGCCAGCTTCAGCTCCTGCTATCTTCCCCAGATTAATGCTGCGCCCGCCCTTCTTCTCCCTCAACTCAAGAAGCTCGACCTCTTCGACGTTGTCATCTCGAAGAAGGCTATGGAGCACCTGCTCCGCAGCTGTACTGCGCTCGAGTACCTTCATCTTGAGCAGATCCACAGGTTCATTAGCCTCCACATCGCCTCGACGAATCTCCGATGGATTTATGTGTCTTGCTGGCCCTGCAACAAGACATCAATTGGGAAGAGATCATTCCAGCTGTTCCACGTTATGGTCATATTCCTTGAGAGATTGCTTGTATCGGATATAGAAGGTCCAACAAAAATCAAGGTCATTGACGCGCCGAAATTGACAACATTGGTGTACTCGTCTGCAAAATTCTCTGAACTCTTTATTGGATCCGTAATCGTTCAGGTACAGCACTCATCTTCTTCTCCGTCTTCTTGAAATTCACATTTTTAAATTTCTTCTTGATGTATTTACGACCGTCTTCCAGAAAATGATTCCCACAAGCTTGACCCAGCCCATGCGCATACTGAAGATCTTAGCACTAAAATCTATTGGCCCTAATCTGGATCAAGTTGTTGGATTCCTTACATGCTTTCCGTGCACGGAGAAGCTACTCATCGAGGTGAAACTTCTTTCCTATAAGTAAACGGTAATCACAATGTAGCTCAATTTTTTCGTAATTTTCCAAAATTACAATGACAAGTGTAGTGTTCAAAACTGCATCTACGCACTGCACCGAAACAAATGTTTTTAGTATTTTTTTCTCACGTGATCACCTGCATCGTGTTTATGTTGTACTACTACTATAGTAGCCTAGGCTAGTCATAGTGGAAAGTAACTTAGACTACTCCAGTAACTCTATGGTTACCCTAAGAGCAAGTACTACCTCCGTCCTGGTTTACTCTTCCAATTTTGTAGTATCAAAATTTGACCATAGATTTAACTGACAAAATGTTAATGCATGTCACTAAGAACTATATCATTGGATTCGTATTTGAACATAATTTCAAATGGTGTAATTTTTAGTGACATGCATTGGCATTTTCTTAGGTAAATCTATGGTCAAAATTTTATACTAAATACGAGGTAGTATTCCCTCCATCCCAAAATTCTTGTCTTACATTCGTTTAGATATGGATGTATCTAACACTAAAATGTAACTAGATACATCCATATTTAGAAAAATTTAAGACAAGAATTTTGGAACGGAGGGAGTACAAAAGTGGGCGATGTAGGCCAAAACATGTGCCAAATTCACTTGTGATGCATTTGGCATCGATGCCCCTCCATTTCTCACCTGGTGCCCCAATCTGGATCACCTACTTTGCTCCGGTGCCAAATTCACTCACCCAATGAAAAAACACTGCGTGGGAGAGAGAGAGGACTGAGGCAATAAAAAACACTTGTTTGGGAGAGTGAGAGGCTGGTGTAGTTGGTTTGATTGATTTGTTTATACATGTGGGTCTGTGTGCACAGCGGTGCCAACTCTCTCACATCGCGAGAGCGGTGCCAAAATCTTTTGATTTGACATCGATGCGTATTATGTGGCATACTTTTGCAAAATATGGCATGCCACATAGTGGAAGGCAACAAATGCCCAAGCTCTTCACGTGCTCCTAGTTAAATGAGAGGAAACAGTGAGAGAGAGAGAGAGAGAGAGAGAGAGAGTGAAAAAATATCACTAGCCAGCCAACCCTATTGTATGAGCGAATGATATTGGTACCTCTTGATGACACGGCAATCTTATGCAGCCAGCTGCTCTAATATGTTCTCTTCTTTTGCAGATAAAAAAAGACCCGAAAGTGAAAAATGTGTTGCACTATAACAATCTCATCGAATGCCTTGATGTCCATCTTACAGAAATTGATTTGATCGACTACCGAGGCAGCACATCTGAGATTAAATTGGCCAGGTTCTTTGTTCTGGAGGCAAGTGTGCTCAAGGTAATGAGGTTTGGCGTTCTATGGCGCAATAATGAATGGCATGCTGATCACTGCAAGTGTCTAAGACTAAATGACAAAGTCTTCGCAGAAGCTGAATTTGTTTTTGAAACATCAAGTGGCCAGAGACTCAAAAACTTATTTTCCCATTAGTAACTTGTCAGGGCGGTGGATTTTATTTTGTATGATAATGCTGCATCCACCTAAAGTAACGAAAGTTCTTACGTAAACTTCCTAGTAATTCCCTCTTCCTAGGTGCAGCATTACTCCTAACATTTGTAATATCAGTTTAAAACTTGTAATATTGCCGTGTCCTATTCCTGCGTTTTCAAAATCCTGCGAATCAAACAGGTCCTGAGTTGGTGATGATGTTGTGCCTCCCATCTTTCACCAATAGCCGTCGGATATAGATCTGACGCATACAAACCAAGCTTCTCCATTTTTGCAAAAAGATGCCCGTACTTGTTCCCTATTTACAAACAACTCCTTGTCTCTCACAATCAGCCTTATCTCCTCCCCACCACATCTAGAAGGCAGTGGAAAAATTTGGCGCGATGGCCGCTGCCGGAGCCGTCCACCCCCAATCTTGGTGTTCCGTGCAATGCACGGGCATCTACGCATGGGAAATTATGTCGAACAGGGCTAGTTGTAAGTAGGCTAGCTCTACAGCCATGATGATAGTGACTGCAGACGGTTAGGCTGACTATGGTATGCCGAACACGGCGCCTATACTCAGGTGTCATCTCCACTGCAGGGTCTTGTCACTTCACTGTGAGGAGCAGCACATAATAATTTGACCAACGGGTAGTACAGTGGTAGTACTAGTAGCACCACCATCTGGATTTAGGAGTACTACCACGTCCATCTGGATTTTAGTATTTGACTAGCAATATCTAGTAGTAATGCATGTCACAAAAATTGTACTACTCCCTCTGTAAATAAATACATGGTGTTTTATTCCTATCGGTGAGAGAACTTAATGCTTTTTGCTAACTACTAATATGATTACATGCAATGAACTAAACACTGCATGTCATGTTTGGTAGTCTCAAGTCATTGAAAGCATGCATGGCCCACATCTCTCATTGGTTGATATGTCACGAAATAAGAAACAAGGAGGGAGTTAATGCACCGTGCCTAAGTGTTTTGGGATTATTTGGTTTTCATAATGTGACTTACACAACATTTTTGTTTACATGCATTAACATTTTATTAGTTAAATCAAAGGTCAAAACTTGGCGCAAAATGCAAAGGGGACCAATAAACCAGTAAAGATCAAACTTCTCTCGTTTGGCCCTAACTAGTGGTCCGGTGAGATGACTATACTGCACCGGCACGGAGGGGGACGCAGCTTCATTGACTTACGGCAACTGCCTTTGCGTGAATGACACGTGGGCCCAGGGGGTGGCTGGCCCACCTATCATACAGCCAAAGGTAGGTGCAGTAGAGGGCCAAGGAGTAGTACGAAATTCTACGCACCTACGCACGCTAACCAAGGGCAAGAGTGATCACTCGAATTGCAAGATCAGTTGACCCATGGAGGCGATGAGCGCGAGCATCAGCCAGCTGTGCCAGATGGTCCACGACGCCAGCCTACGGCCCGACAACGAGGAACGTCTCTAGGTAGTATTGCTTGAGGCCGCCAGGGCAAGGGGCTGCTTGGACGACAGCTTCGTCTCGTTGTTCGACGAGGTCCTCGTCGGTTTCCTCGACAAGTTCACCGTCGTCAAGAAGCTCGCGGACGACTTCGATGTAAGCCTCCAGCCAACGCGCCCAGGCTCTGTGATGCCTACCACCCTCAATAGCCACTATGGTGACAACCTCCTCGACGCACTGGTGGCCCTGCGACTGCCCGCCGTCGTGCCGGAGAATGTCCACCTCAAGGTCGCACTCGCCGCACAGCGCCTGGCGCAGCAAGACACCATCGACATAATCACCCACGTCTACGCGCAAATTGTCCACAAGGACTACTAAATGCAAGAGGAGGACGATAGGACGCTGGCCTTCTTGGACTGCAGGGCAACCTTGGACGGCACTGTTCAGAAGCACGTTGAGCTCGCCGCCAACGCCGCTGCTCCTCACACGTCGGTTGGTGACCCGGCACACTAGGGCGTGAGGATGTCATTGATACTACGGTAATTATCTTACCTTTCGCATCAACTTCATAATTTTCGTACATACTCCATGCATGAACGGCGCTAGAACCAAACTTCTCATTACTGTAGGCAAAATCGTTATTTTCTATCTATCGATCGCGCCATGGAGCAGAACCAAATTTTACAAGTTACGAGTTCAAAAGGAAAAGCCTACTGTGTTCGCGTCGCACCCCCACACGGTTGGTCCGGCAAGCCGCTCAAACGGGAAAGCGTGCGGTGTTGCATTTTCACTTACAAATGGGACCGCAGTTGAGCAAACCGACTATCGGCAAACCCCCACCCCGCCCACCATGCGATGGCTGAGAAAACAGGAGGGAGAAGAGATGGCTGTAGCACGAACTCCCAGAAAATTGGTGTCGGATGGGACTCGTGTTGGTGGCGTGTGCCGTACTGCTAGACGTGAATGCTAGTTATGGCCCATGCCAGCCCACTATATCGAGCCTATATCGAGGTACGTAGAACAAATTTCCTGCAGTCTGTGCTCAGCCCTCCTCTATCTCTCTTCTCAGCCAGCCAGCGGACGTGCAGAGCCCATCGTCTGTTTGCTCACATGCGGCCCCACATGTCAGTGAAAACGCAAGAGGACCCAATGAACCTGCACATCTTTCACCTCGACATGCTGGTGATGAAAAACAAATCCAAGAAAGATCTTCAGTGGCCGCTTTTGGAGTTACTCAAGAGTGGTAAGATTCTATTTACAGTTTAACCCAAGATGCACATCTCATGGCTTCAACTACCACTCTATTTTCTTTCATGACACGACCTAGATGCTGGATGTCCCACGTGTCGGCAAAAGGAGGAAGAACCCGACCAAATCTTCGGTTGTGCTCTCGGATTAGACTAGTTGTGCTAACTTAAAAATTTTATTGTGTACTCCCTCCGTTCCAAAATATTTGACTTCCGTTTGTCCAAAAATGGATGTACATATATACTAAAACATGTCTAGATACATATATATTTTGACAAATAGAAGGCATGTATTGTGCAACGAAGGGAGTAGAATGGATGCAAGTTTTTGTATTGGGAAGAAGAGTACATCCATATATTGATAGAGCACAATTTAGTAGATGTTCTATCACTTTTAGCTAGCACAAAGGCTATAGATGAGATTAGTGAACTTGTTGAATGTTGATACTCCTACTTGGTATGCGTGCTGCTGCTTAGACGCAGAGAAAAACCGACCGGAGGGAGTACTAGAACAGAGGCTAGACATGAGACTAGATGCAAGGAAGCAACGTCTACTTCTTTACACTCGAAGAAGAAAGAAGCACGCAAGATCGAACCTCCGCAGATCAACAATGATGCATCGATAAGGCACTAATCCAACTTACAGGAGTAGTAAAATGTATTCTTATGGTTCTTGTTTTCTTTGGTCTTGCTTTTCTAGTCAAAATTATCGTTGCAATTCGTGCAAAACGGAGGTCCGTTTGGGGTCGTGCATTGCAGTTGGCCTTACAAGTGGGACAGCAGTTAAGGAAACCGACTATCGGCAAACCCCCACCTCGCCCACCGCGCGATGGCTGAGTTAGAGAAACGATGAGGTTGAAGAGATTGCTCTAGCACGGACTCCAAGAAATATGGTGTCTGATGGAAGTCGTGCTGGTGGCGTGTGTCGTACTCCTGGACGTGAATGCTTGTTTTGGCCCATGCCACCCTACTACTCCTACTACTTACTATATAGTACTACTAGTATCGAGGATTCAAGGTGCTGGTTACGTATTAGAGTATAATATGGCTACAGTAAAAACACCCGCACAACGCGCGAAGCATGTGAAGCTAGTACAAATAGTGTACTACTATTGTTGATTGGCATCATCCGATAACCTGTTGCAATGCACGTACAATTATGTATTCAAAAAATATTTTTTTGCCTCGTCGCACCACTCACTCACAGAAGCGACTCGAAAGCCATTAATAAATTTAGTAAGTTTATCACAGGAATATCATTTTATTACATACAATAGGTCATCAACCCACATCGACAACGAGGATACATTATAAATACTAAAGTTTTCACCACACAACAAATAACAAGCAATGAAATGAACTTCAACTCTACCATTCCTCGGCGTTGGAAACGCTTGCTTTGAACCACAAGTGATTCTCTGGGACGGGCCATCCATTGTCGATCTGGAGACCAACGCAGGCCTGATCATCCAGGCTGCAGCGGCCCACTATATCAGTACCAGGGTAGGGAACCACCCAAATGTCCAAGGTATAGACACAGTTGCTTCTCATAAATGGTAGTAACGTTGTGTCAATGGCAGTTGGATAGCCTTTCACCATCATTGGATAGTTTTGTCCAAGGAAGAGCGAGTTTTCTCCAAGACTATCAATTCTGTACCAAGGAGAAGGAGTTGGCGCTAGCACACTAGTATCCATCCCGAATACCATGCAACGGGTGTTGGAATAGGTCCGGAGAGTGCGACCATGGGAGACTACACCTGCTTCCTTAGCAGTAACATCATCAGTGGGCTGTATACACACGAGAAGAGGTGATCCATCAGAATTAGTTGCCAGGCGCCAAATAGTATATGGGCGGTGCTCATCCTCATGCTCGTGATCATCACCATCGTCATCTCCCCCTTGGTTATAAAAATCTTCAAGTATAGGAGGTGGAATGTTCGTAGGACCTTGGAAACACAAGAAGAAGGTTAATTAGTAAAGGGAAACTTGCTAACTCGCATGCATGTGGATGAAACAATTATAATTACAGTGGAAGACAAACGTACCGAAACAACGACTCCATGCAAAAACAGTGCCAAGAGTGGTGGCAGCAAACACAAGGCCCTCGTATTCAATTGCATCACAGTACTCATCCGTGTACAGAAACTAATTTTTGAGCAATGTCCATTGAGTCAAACTAGCAAGGACGGCAACAAGGTTGTCGAAGATAGCAACAATTCATAGTTGTTGTAATTCCAAGAGCGGTTGGGAACTCGAGAAATTGCTATCTTCCGTAGAAGACAGTCACCATGATTGTATTTGAACGTGCGTACAATACCGGTGTGCTCAACCTCTGGGCAGTCTGCTGAGATTTTTGGAAGTGGAACCCAGTCACGAGTGTACACATTCACAAGTTCCCACTCGAAGTTGGACCCAATGTAAACAACCCAATCTCCATTTGCGCCTGCCCAAGCCTTGCCCTCAAGCGATGGCATCTTAACATCATATGTATCATTATCAAGCGGCATCAACTTGCACAGGGCGAGGCCTCCATCATGACGACGCCAGTCATCAGGGTCATGACGAAGAAGATAGGGGAGATCAAACCGCTCCTTGACTCTTGGGTTCCTTGTAATGATGTTATTAGTTGAGTCAAGAATGGGCTTGAACGAACCTGCCATGCTAGCCGAGGTGATGATGTCGCACCGATCAATGAGTTCCTCCACCACGTCATCTTTCAGATCGGGGCAAGAATAACGGGGTCGTTTCCATCCTGTTCCCTCCATGGAGAAGATGATCGAACAATGGCAGAAGAAAGGGTGAAGGGCTGAAGGAAAATTGAGGAGGGAGAGGAAGAGCGTGCGTCAGCAGTTCCAAATCAAGAGGGAAAGGTGAAGACTCGGTGGGCGGTTGCCAGTTTGCCACGGTTCACGAAGGGGCGCCCCGGCCTACATGTCGGTTCAGAAATACTCCTACTACTCGCCGTCATCTCACTGATATGTTGGAAAGGGACCACATGTCAACGAAACATGGTGTGTAATTTCTCATGCAAAATGCGATCTGGCCGCGTTGGCCCGAGGTGCCGCATTAGTTATCGACCTTTACTTTTTTAATGGCGTGTCGTTCAGTTTTGAAGCACGACTAACTGGTACTGTACGCAGAGAAAATATAAACTACTCTACCACTACTCCACCTCCAGTACTAGTAGTATGAAAAAGATATATAGGCTGGAGCTTCAGCGCTTTCGTGTCAAAGGGCTGCCCACTTGATTTTCACACTACCACCCTCTCTCCAGATCTAAAATTATGGCCCCTCTCTCCCACCTCACTGGTGGTCACAGATCTGCCAGGGAAGAAAAGGACACGCAGCGTTGACGCACTTGTCATCGACGAGCGAGGTCACGCACTGACGACAAGGCCGTCCTCTCAGACCTAGCACCCGCGCTGGATGGCCTCCGTCCCCAAGCTCGCTGCCGTAGTGTGTGCGGAGGACGGCGACCACGAGCGAAGCCACTTCCCGCCGACCCTCAGGTATGCTACCTCTTTTTGAACCATACCCTTGTTCTATTGCCCCATCTGGCACGTCGTTGCATGTGGATCTTTTTCCACTCCACCATCTTCCCAATTTGCTATCCTCTGCTCGGCTCGCCACGCAGACGAAAACCATAATTTGCACTATTAAAGGAAACCCTACTTCATGCAGACTAATCCATGTCTGGGTTGAATAAGGAAAGGAAAGGAGACTGTACTGTCCAAGAGAGTAGGCATCGAACCTGCATCTAGGTTGAAAAGGGGAAAATCAGTAGCTAAGGAACTAGTCTCGTGTCTCTTGGTTGAAGAAGGGTAGAAAGGCATGACAACGCAATAGAGAATGACCAGGTCGATCAGTTTGTTGTCCTCACATAGGAAAAAGGTGGCTAAAGAGAACAAAAATGGGACGTAATCCACATATGCTGCCTGGATATTTGTTGCTCTGGGCAACCATACCTCCCTCACCACTATGCGTCTGTGGAGGTACATCATACTGGTGCGCCCACTGTCTGAATGGGCCTCCCATGCTCTTATTGCCACTTTTTTTGTTGTTAGTATAACGCCAGCAGTCAAGTCAAGCAATGATACTGCTAAAGTGAAGCCACATTTAACTAATGCCGCTCTCAGTCTAATGCCACCGATAAAATTAAGCAATGCCATTTAATGTCACTGGATTATTTCAGGGTTAGCTGTTGATTGTGGATGTATTGTTACCTTTATATTTCGTCTAATGCCACTACTATACCAATGCTGAAACTTGTTACCTTTACATTTTGTATTGTTAATTCTTATAGAAACCTTCCAGTGCTAGAGTTTATTGAAATCTGTTAAGTAAAACCATTGTACTATACCCTGTAATAAACTAACTACTCTACTATTGCACTAGCCACTGGATTAGTGTATATTTTTAGTATTCGAATGGTGTAGAGTTCACTCAAATTATCCCGGTAAAGCTAGTCACACCTTTGTTAAAATTAATGTTCATTATGTTATCGTAGGAGGTATGTATGTTTGTCTTTAATGCCTGTCGACTACATACCTGACATCATGATGTAATGTTAAGTCATTTCCTTTTGTACAGTGTCACTGAATTGTCAAGGCGGTGATGGCATTTTATTTTAGTAGAACTACACAAAATTTGCTTAAAAGAAGAGGAAATGTCAGGAATGGCTCAGTTTTTCAGAAAAAACTATGTACGCCTTCCTGACATCAGCCGCTGTTGCTTTATTTATTCCTTCAAACAGGTTGTTAGAAATAGTCTTGCTACCTTCTCCCATTAAGAAATTGGAATGCTTATATTTGTGAGTCTATGCTTCAACTAGTGCCACTTTTATAGTAATCACACTTTCAATATCTATGCAAACAGGGATGCTCGATTTTAGTGGAGCTGCACAAAAAGTCCAACTGGTTCAACATTAGGAGCATGTTTTTTTCCAAACCTTGCGATGTTCATTACGAAGGTACATGGTTTGCTACTATCTTGCTACTCTTTTTGTACTGTCATTAGATAGTAATACTAGTGGTTTGCTAGCTGCTTGATATGTTACTAGCTGCTTGATATTTGTGCAGACAGAGATGTCTCCCCATTGCTATTTGGCAAACAAACAAAGTGTCCGCAATTTTGGTTGAACTGCACAAGAGAATAGTACAGTCACTGCATGCAGTGCCATTTGAAAATAGACACAAAGATTGGATAGTCACTTCATGGACTGTAGAAAAGTAGTACTGTACTATTTACTGGCCAACATTTGGTGCTTCATTGCTTTGGTCTGATTATACAATGGGCATCATTTTGCCTAAGTTAAAGTTTGTATTCCGAAAATAGTCTTGCAGTGTGATCGAGAGACGACCAAATCATATTGCAGTGGATGTTCCTCCATCATTTGTGGTTCATTCTCATGGTTCCAGCTGTTGGTGAAACCACTTACCTTTGCAAGAGGAATTGTAGACTTCACAAACAAATTTGTCTTGCAGTCTGTACTGAATGTTGGCCAATAGAAGCATCCATGTTAGTAGGAAGAACAAATGTTTTTTCTAGATCTTTGATTTTGGAGCTACATATTTGTATATGATCTGTGAATCATTGAGATGCATTAACATGTTGATCTTATGTATGGGAATCGTACTAGTTAGTTTTAGTTGCGACGCAAGATCCAAAGTGGCTGATCTTTGCTTTTGGAGCTACATATTTGTATATGATTTGTGAATCATTGAGATGCATTAACAATTACTTATTTCTGTTTGTTCAGTGTTTACAAGTTACTAATTGATCACTAGCTAGCCTACAAATGCGCTCCTGGCAGTTTTATTTGCGACGCAAGATGCGAAGTGGCAGTTTTTTGAATAAAAATGCCTACCTCTGAAGAAACTGACAAGCTACACTATCGATCCTACACGGATAAAAATGCCTACCTCTGATGAAACTGACAAGCTACACTATTGATCCTACACAGATAAATAGCGGATCATGCACGTACTACCTCCTTTCCGGTTTGCAGGGCTCAATTCAAGAAATGACCTATTTGATCCTACACGAATAAATAGCAGATCACACATGTACTAGTACCTCCTTTCAGGTTTGCGGGGCTTAATTCAAACCTCTCACCAACCAAGGTACTCCCTCCGTCCGGGTTTATTAGTCCCGTGAGCAAAGCAACAAGACCAAGGCATGGCAATAATTAATGGCATGCAGAAGTTTAAGCCTAATTAACTCCAACGATTTAAGTGGCTGCATGCGTGCCCTCGGCTGCGACTCGTTGCATGCTACTTCGTGTACTGCCAGCGAGCGATTCTGAGTACCTGCATGCAGCCGACCGTAAGGTAGCTAACTGATACGAAAAAAGATACGCTTTAATTGTTGCGGGCTTTTTAAATCCGTGGAACCATTATTGACAAGGAGGGAGATGATTCGAGTGCAGTTGTTTGACCGCCATGCCGGTGTGCGACCTAGACGGGACGGGACGGCATAGTCATAATTTCAGTTTCCCTAGTTTTCCACGGCAAGCTGGCGTGCTAAGCCATTATGCATTGAATTCCGATGACTGTCGCACTACCTTCCCCCTATAAGTACTATTTCCCGGCCTTCTCCGGTGCCACCGTGACCCGACTCGCCATATCTTCATAATGCCCCACCGGCCCGACATCGCTCGCCACGTCCGCCATGCCCCCGCCCGTCCGCGGTAGGCGACGCCGGAGGTGGTCACCGCCAGAACTAGTGTTCGGTTTTTCACCGGAAGGCAGATGGAGGGAGGAGGCATTCTATCTGTCTTTAGATGGCAATGCACAAATCGAGGAGTTGTTGGAGCGCAACCTCATGGCGGAGGAGCAGCAGTTGTTGGAGCGTGACCGCCTGGCGGAGGAACAACATATGGCCGATTTGCGCCGCCAGCGGGACATGGATCAGCAGCACACCGACGCTCTGAGTCGCGAGCAGAGCATCCGCAACTGGGCCGACTATATGGAGGCCAGCGCCCGGCAAATAGCCCTGGAGGCTGTCGGGCACGCACGCGTTCTCGACGCCGATTTTTACTACCAGCTCATCAAGTGGGTTTCCCGCTTGGAAGCCGAAGCTTCGGTGGACCACGTCGGCATGGAAAGGGCCAACCGCACGAGCAACGCGCCCTATCACACCTCTGGCAAGTCCGAGGCGAGGCACAGGACGCCTGTGCCGGCGTTTAGCGTGTACCACAGATGGCGGCCGGCATCGTCTAGTTAGCTAAGAGTAAGTTAGTACTTGTGTAGTGGGAGTAGATAGTTAACTTGGCTATGATGGTTGTCAACGTGGATGTTCAGTACTCTATATGTGGATCACACCTGTTACTTTACTCTGAATGTTGAACTTTCCGTTTGAATGGATGGAATGAGTTGTTATTTTTTTAAATGGGTTGTATTTGTCCTCCACGGGTTTAGAGGCTGACTTGTGGGCCTAGCAAGTTGACGTGTACACAATCAGGAGATGATTGTACGTGGAGAGGATGACAGCAGGGACCCACCAAGGTCAAGGCAGTACGCAAGCAAGTTCCTCCTTATTTAAAGCCAATAAAAAAATGGCTCCTCCTAGTGGATTTCTGACATCTGGGCCCCATTCCATTGTCAATGTAGTCAATAAACGAGAGAATTGCACAACGAGCGGCTGGCACCAGGGACCCAGCAGCTCGCCCATTTATTTCTGTTTTGGGTTAATTTGATAAATGCCTCCGAGAAATGCCACTGCAATTTCCAAACTTTGAAAAATGCCATTTCATGCCATTTCTAGTGGCATTTTTCGAAGTCTGGAGTGGCGTTTTTCAAAGTTTGCTAACTGCAGTGGCGTTTTTCAAAGTTTGCAAAAATTGCAGTGGCATTTTTCAAGGTTTGGAAATTGCAGTGGCATTTTTATGAATCGCCATAATTGGAGTGGCATTTATCTAATTTGTTTTTGAGATGGAAGCAGGGTGTCAACAGGGCTGTGCGGGACACTCTGGCCTGTCTAGATAGCCTTTTCTTTTATGTTTACCACAGACCAGCCCAATAGTTTTTTTTCTTTCTGAAAATGGCTAGCCCACTTTTTCGTGATTTGTCAAGTAAGTCGCTATATCAGGCCTGTTGGGATGCAAATCTTTCAAGACGAGGAGAGCTTCATTCGGCTGGCCGAGAAAATGGCCTATCAGTAATGAGAAATGGGATGTACATTTTTAAAACACATCAAACCGGCAATTAGTTTCAAATATCTTTTTTCATTTCGAGATTTTAAATTGCATTGATTTTTATGCATGGACAATTTATTGGATTTTATATTGATATACATTTATTTTTAAAATTAGTCTGAATGTGACTCAAAATTTCGGGATTAAAATCAGTTCAGATCGCACCGACATATGCAAAATTTCGTATAATTTTTTAACCGTGGCCACAATATGGGCTGTAATGCTAACAAAAAGAATATGGGCTCCAAAAAACCCGTAAGAATTAGCAAATGGGCTGTAAACTATTTGAAATAATGGCAGATGGGTTGTATGCTGTTTTCCACAGATTTGAGGCTTTCCACAGATGGCCTGTATACTGTTGGATGTCCAATCAATGACCGTCGTGCTTCTTCAATCTCTGCTCTTCCTACTGCAGCCGCTCACACAAGCGTCGGCGGGACTGCCTGCTCCCTCCTCAACGTGGCCGGCCTTCGCACCAATCTCCCGCGCAAGCCTCACCGCCCCACCGTACTCCCATCGCGGGCCTAGCCATCCCTCTACTCACCCACAATCCTACACCTGCTGTTATTCTCCGGTGACGACAGACAAACCAGTAAACCCTCGTACAATCGTACTCCCCTCCGCGTGGGAAACAACTGCCGAGTCTTCCCTGCCTCCGTGTCATTCCCTTCCTAGGCCTCGCCATCGTCCACCTCCCTGGTGCTCTCGGCGTGGCGTGGTCAACGTGGTCAACGACCGACATGCATCTAAAGTGCACTGTACGTGGAGAGGCTAACAGCTGGGTCCATGGCCGCACGCAAGGAAATGCCTCCTTATTACATGCAAAATAATGATTCCTCCACATGACATCTGGGACCCACCGAAAGGGCCTCTATATTTCACGGAAAAAACGTTACCGCCGCTATCATCTCGGACCCACCAGCTATATCGTCGCACGCAAGGAAGTGCCTCCTTATTACGCCCAAAAAAGAATACTCCCCATATGATGTCCACTAAGTTGACGGGGCCTACTAAGTTGACGGGGACGAAGGGCTCTGTCAACTTAGTCAATATATGCATGATTCTAGCTCGACTGACCGTACGATGTCCATCCAACGACCGTAGTGCTTCTTCAACCTCTGGTCTTCTTGCTCCAGCCGCCCAAAGCAGCGCCGTTCGTGCCGCCTGCTCCTGCCTCCCGTGGCCGGCTGTGCTGCCGCGAAGGCCTCACCGCCTCCATACTACTCCCACCGCTAGCCAGGCCATTCCTCCACTCCACTCACCCACATCCCCTGTTATTCTGCGGCGACGGCAGCGTAGCCGAACCAGTGAACCCTCGTACTCCTCTCCGCGTGGGCATCCACTACCGCGTCTTCCCTGGCTCCGTGTCGTCCCCTTCCTAATACTCGCTGTCGTCCACCTCCGTGGTGCTCCCGACGCGGCGTGGTCAATGTGGTCAACGACCGAATTCCATCGGAAGAATACTGTACGTGAAGAGGCTGACAGCTGGGTCCACGGCAGCCGCAAGGAAGTGCCTCCTTATTACGTGGAAAATAATTATTCCTCCACCTGACAGTAGGGATCCACCGGACGGGCCACCAGTATTTTGAGAAAAAAACGTTTGCCCCTAACTGCTAGGACCCACCCGATAGTCCATCGTATTTCGTGAAAAAACATTCCCCGTGCTGTCAGCTCGGACCCACCGGAAGTGCCTCCTTATTATGCACGAAAAAATGAATAGCCCCCCTGCTAGTTGGGACCCACCTTTGTGGGAGGCTGACTTGTGGGCCTACTAAGTTGACGGGGATGGAGGGCTTTGTCAACTTACTCAATATAAATGATTCTAGCTCCAGTGACCATACGATGTCCATCCAACGTCCATAGTGCTTCTTCAACGTCTGGTCTTCTTGCTCCAGCCGCCCAAAGCAGCGCCGGTCGTGCCGCATGCTCCTGTTTCCCGTGTCCGGATGTGCTGCCACGAAGGCCTCACCGCCCCCTACTATTACCACCGCTGTCCAGGCCCTGCGGCGACGGCAGCCTCACACCACAGCCGAACCAGTGAACCCTCGTACTCCTCTCCGCGCGGGCTTACACTGCCGCATCTTTCCCGGCTCCCTGTCGTCCCCTTCCTAGGCCTCACCATCGTCCATCGCCCTGGTGCTCTCGGCGCGACATGGTCAACGTGGTCAAGGAACGACTTCCATCGGACGTGGACTGTATGTGGAGAGGCTGACAGCTGGGTCCACGGCCGCAGCAAGGAAGTGCCTCCTTATTACGCGAAAAATAATTATTCCTCCACCTGACAGCAAGGACCCACCAGACGGGCCATCGTATTACGCGAAAAAACGTTTCCCCCTGACTGTTGGGACCCACCAGCAGCACCTTCGCACGCAAGGAAGTGCGTCCGGGCAAAAATAATGATTCGCCCCCCTAACTGTTGGGACCCACCAGCTACATCTTCGCACGCAAGGAAGTGCGTCCGGGCAAAAAACTAACGATTCGCCCCCCTGACTGCTGGGACCCACCAGCTACATTTTCGCACGCAAGGAAGTGCGTCCGGGAAAAAAAACAATTCGCCCCCCTGACTGTTGGGACCCACCAGCTACATCTTCACAGGCAAGGAAGTGCCTGACTGTCGGGACCCACCTAGTCGAAGTGTACATAGCGTTGTCATTCTGGTCGTGAAGGTGTACGTACATACTGGTCGATGTAGAGGCGCGCACGTGTCGTGGTAGAGGCGCACACGTGTCGTAGTAGAGGCGCGCACGTAGCATGTACACTTATGTACAGCGGCGAGGGTGCAAGAAATAAAATATGGCCACATACGTACATACGGGCAGGGTCTCGAACGCCTACTCGCGCATACGTAGATGGCTGGGTCGGAACGGAGAAAGAACGTAGTCGTCGTGTTCATGGGGAGCCAACTAGCTGGGTCGAAACGGAATGTGTGGTCGTGTTCATCGGGAGGGCTTGGACGGAACAGGCGATGGAAACGAGGCCTGGCGTACCGCACAACCGAGGAAACAGACCTCCTACATTCGGAACGGGGTCCTGTTGATCGGAAGGGGTGTGGCATACTACAAAACAGAGGAAATGGACCTCCCACGGTCGAAACGGGGGTCCTGTTGATCGGGAGGGGTGTGGCGTACCGCAAAACGGAGGAAACTGACCTCCTACGGTCGAAACAGGGGTCCTGTTGATCGGGAGGGGTGTGGCGTACCGCAAAACGGAGGAAACGGACCTCCTACGGTCAAAACGGGGGACCTGTTGATCTGGAGGGGTGTGGCGTACCGCAAAACAGACGAAACGGACCTCCTACGGTCGAAACGGGGGTCCTGTTCATCGGGAGGGGTGTGGCGTACCGCAAAACGGGACTCCACGGGATACTGTTCATCTCCACCGTCGACCTCCTCCAGCCTCCACGGGCTACCGTTGACCTCCTCCAGCCTCCACGGGCTCCTGTTCATCCAGCCTCCACCGCGCGCTACTCCACCGGCTACTGTTCAACCACCCCTCCACCGTCTACTATTCATCCAGCCCTCCAACATCTACTGTTCATCCAGCCCTCCACACCACGGGGTCCTGTTCAACCACCCCTCCACGGCTACCCCTCCACCGTCTACTGTTCATCCAGCCCTCCACACCACGGGGTCCTGTTCATCCAGAGGCAACGCCACCGCTCACTGTTCATCCAAACCCCCCGCAACACTCACTGTTCATCCAATCGATCAGCTTCAGTTAGCAGAAGTAGCGAAGGAATCGCTCCATCGGGTTCAGTTAACAGCCATCGATCGATCACTCGGGTCCAGTAACGCGTAGCCTGCAGTGCAATCGCTCGGGTTCAGTTAGAGCCCAACGCCTTGCTCGGGTTCAGTTAGAGCCAACGCCTCGCACACACGCGAGTACATGTACTAGAGAAAAACGCATCGCTCGGCCCCCGACCTCCCACCGTAACCGGCAACTCCCCGAAATTTTCCTCCCCCTCGCTTCTACCACAGTTTTTTCTGTCATAGACGTCCCAAAGAATGTCATACAGCTGCGTCTCCGGCCCGCCTAGGACGAAAAGCCCATTTTCTGTCATGATTTTTTGTCATAGAAGTAGGAGCCCACCACATCTATGATGATATCGGGTTTTGTCACAATTATCGTCATAGAAGTGTCATATGTATGACAAAAAAAAATTGTTCGGCCCAAAATGTCACGGATGTGTCTTTTTTTGCAGTGAAGCGTGTGCGTATCCTCGCATCATGAAATTTTATAGCATTCTGATCATATTTTCTACATGTTTCTTACCCATATCTCTTTTAGAAAATAAGGTTAAACGATAGAAGACTTCCTCCATTGGGATCGTATTCGAGGAAAATATCTTGCGGGAATTCTCTGTGCTCCAATGCTGATGTAAGTACCTGTTGTATATCACTATATTTTTACATCAACATGTATTTTGTTAATTGGCGTGAATCTAACCTTTATCTGATCTAAAATTAGTTGTAGCAAAATGTTGATTTTTGTAAGGAAAACTGCCTGGTAGTTTTGCATACTGAGCTGCATGAATGTACTATCTCATATCACGCACATTACTGAATTGTAGTGCTTCTCTGGTTTCCCATTCATTCATTGCGTCAATGTTGCTTTCGTACTACCTTACCTGGCTGATGATAGTTGTGCCATATTGTGTTAATTTGGTGTAGGCTAGTTGCCCAAACGTTCGTTGTGTCAATGTTGCTTTCCTATTATCTGACTTGGCCAATAATAGCAATGCTAGGTGTTAATTTTGTGCAGGCTGCTGAAGATAAGAAGACAAACTCTGAAAACAGCAAGGCAACCTCATTGTTTCTTTCCAGTAAATCAAGGCCAGGTAATATGGCAATAACTCATGATTAATCTGTTTGGTTCCCGTCCTAATTTATGTTATGATGCAGTGGTCGAGACACTCACCACTATCAATAATACAAGCCTGCCATAATCGCCATCTGAATCTGTTCAGTATCCACTATCTCAAATGCAACGGAATAAATGTATGTTTGTGAACCAATTAATGGCTGAAGCAATGATGGAAATGGTGGATGAATCAGAGGTGCAAAGTCGTGCGACACAACAACTGATCAATGTTTTCAGAGATAGTGTAGCAAAGTAGCAAGAACTTACCCACATGCTTATGGGCGTCATCTGTGCTGAGGTTGCAGATTGTGACGTTGTAGATGGTTAGGTTCTGCTCATTTATTTGCACTGGCATCAATCTTTGATTCTCAGTGAATGTAATTTCCTGTAATATATGCTGGATGTGCAACGTGTTTCCTGCGGCCAAGGATGATTTTACATGTGGAAAATCCCCATTGGCCCGGGCTGTTAACGGGTTATCGGATCCAAAACCGGACCCGATAGCTTAACGGTGTTCCATTACGGTGGATGCCACGTGTCGGTCACCCTTGACGAAAGCACTTCTGTGACGTTCGATTTATTGTCATGGAAGTGGACATTTCGGTGATGATAATTTTGGTAATGTCATGGAAGACTTCTACGACAGCACAAGTATGACTATCTCGATTCTGTCATAAAATCGTCATGGATGTACATGCATGACAAAAAATGCGACCTACTATGACAAACACGTATCATCACAGAAGTGTATTTTTTTGTAGTGCTCACAAGCTTGTCGTGGGAGGAGATGTTGGTAAAGCTATCTGGATGATTGAGGTCATCCTTCGAGAATGCCTTGGCCTTCTTGAAAGGGGCGGTATGTGCCATGCCATAGAGCCCGTACAATGGCGGCACCGCCTTCTTGTTGTGTCTCGCCTGAAAGAGAGGAACGGGGTAAATTAGTGATTAAAGCTAGCATGAAGAATGAAATTGCATGAATCGAACCACATACCCAATGATCCCCATACTCAAACAGGTTGGAGCTCCCTTGATGGTGCGACACACCTCGCATCTAGGCACGCTTGTCCCTGGCCTTGTTGTGGGTGGCTAGCCATTGGCGAGAGCACCACTCATCCACCAACCTCTCCCAACAGTCTATCTTATCTGCACACCATCTCGGGGGCACCTAAGTTAGAAAAAGAGAAATTTTAGCGCTACGCCTATGAATCAAATCAAGGAAATTGGTACAAGGCCTTAAGAATAGGTAAGTACCGCCATGTACTTGTCCTTACTCAGATACTTGAGGCGGCACTTCTTCTTCTCCCTCCTGATGTTAGTTAAGGCGTAGTAGTCTCGGACAGCTTGGACCCGAGCCTCGTGTCGTGTGTTCTAAAGTAGGCGCTTGCACTCGGCTTCGAGAACCATAGCCGCGTCCGCCTCGTGTTCCTCAAGACACCTGTAGAAGGTCTGCAATCAAACAAGACAACACCGATCATTAGTACAATCACTAGGTACTATTGATTTTTAATTCTGTAAAGGAGAACTTACCCAAAACCGTTGTCTCACAATGTTGGCCACCGTCTCGCACACGACACCGTCGACCATCTCCCCCTGTGGGGCCAGGGAAGTCTGGTACAGCTCCCAGGTGAGTGCTAGCTATGGAATCTCGCCCTCACCAGGCAACGTGACCCACCCCGAGAAGTGGTGCCGGACTAGAGCACCAAGGGTCTGGTTGGGCCTGTGGACCTTATCTGCGTGTACCCAACCCCTGCAGTATGACAAGGCCAATACATTAGATATTAATTTGAACAAATATAAAGGCAAAAGGTTAAAAAAGAGTAAATTAATGCACTACTTCTCCCTGTTAGGCTGAATCAACCAGCTCGGGTCGCGGGTCGCCGGCACGGACGGTAGCTTAGTACCACCATGCTGGTAGACCTTCTTACCCTCCTCAACCCGCTCGCTCTCTCTCTGTAGCTATCCTTAGATAAGGTCTCCTTGAGATCATCATCATGGTCGCTAGTCTTTGGAGTCACGTGTGACGAAGACTCTGGGACCCTACTCTCCTGGGAGAAAGACTGTTTGACCCGAGTCTCCTGGGAGGAAGACACTGGGACCCGAGGCTCGGCAACCAGAGATGGAGCACCTGAGATGGAGCACTCCGGTGGTCCAAATACTCAGCGGGGGGTGGCTGCGAGGAAGGCACAACAACCTTCCTACCTCTGCCAGTGCCCCGTCCACCTCTACCTACACCCCTCTTCTTCCCCCGACCTCCTCTCCTGGCCAAATAAGAAGCGCCCGCCGAAGGTGCTAGGGGTGTGTGCTAGCTGTCTACCAGCGCCCTCCGAAGGTTCTCGAGTGGAATAACAACACTCCTCCCACGCGCCAAGGTAGGAGGCTCGGAGTGCTCTCGAACCAAGCCCACCATATGTCAACACCTGCAATGAGAAAGAGTAAACGAAATTAGTACAACATAAACATAATTAAAAAAAATTAGTGTGTGTCATCATCATGAACATCATGAAAAAATTCAGGGTGTCAGGGTGTCATGTCGAGGGTCGAGGGGTTGGGGTGTTGGGGTGTCGTGTCGAGGGTCGAGGGGTCGGGGTGTCGTGTCGAGGGTCAAGGCCGACCCCCTGACCCCGACACCCCGACCCCTCGACCCTCGACACGACACCCCGACACCCCGACCCCTTGACCCTCGACACGACACCCCAACACCCCGAGCCCTCGACCCTCTACATGACACCCTGACACCCCGACCCCTCGACCCTCGACATGACACCCCCAACACCTCGACCCCTCGACACGACACCCTGACACCTCTCGACCCTCAACACGACACCCTGACCCCTCGACATGACATCCCGACCCCTCGACCCTCGACACGACACCCCGACACCCCGACCACTCGACCCTCGACACGACACAACCGACCCCTCGACACGACATCCCGACCCCTCGACCCTCAACACGACACCCCAACCCCTCAACACTCGACACGACACCCCGACCCCTCGACCCTCGACCCGGCACCCCCGACACCCTGACCCCTCGACCCTCGACACAACACCCCGACCACTCGACCCTCGACACGACACCCCCGACACCTCGACCCCTCGACCCTCGACACGACACCCCGACCACTCGACCCTCGACACTACACTAAAAAACCTAAACTAATTAAACTAAATAACCTAGACCAATTAAACCTAAACTAACTAAACTAGAAAACCAAAATCAATTAAACCTAAACTAACTAAACTAAACAAGCTAAACAAATTAAACCTAAACTAAATAGCCTAAACAAGTTAAACCTAAACCTTAACGAAAAAACCTTAATTAATTGAACTTTAAAACTTACTAAACTAAAAAACAGAAAAAATAGGGTGACAGGGGATCACCGTGGGGCGCGGTGGTGACGAGGCGGGGAGGGGGCGGTGACGGGCGGCGCTCCTCGGGGGCAGTCCATCGGCGGCTGCGGCAGGGAGGTGGCCGTGGGGAGGCTCAGGAGGGGGTGGGTAGGCAGGGAGGGGGCGGCGACCGGGTGATGTGGGGGAGCGGCGACGGAGAGGTGGTGGGCCGGTTGATAACCCACAAGTGTAGGGGATCGCAACAGTTTTCGATAAGTAAGAGTGTCGAACCCAACGAAGAGCTAAAGGTAGAATAAATATTCCCTCAAGTTCTATCGACCACCGATACAACTCTACGCACGCTTGACGTTCGCTTTACCTAGAACAAGTATGAAACTAGAAGTAATTTGTAGGTGTTGTTGGATAGGTTTGCAAGATAATAAAGAGCACGTAAATAAAAGATAGGGGCTGTTTAGATAAAGATGCAATAAAGTAAATAGTGTGGAGAAGTGGTGGTAGGAGTTGTGGAATTGTCCCTAGGCAATTGACTATGTTACTAGACCGGTAATCACTATTGCAATTCTATTTGAGGGAGAGGAATAAGCTAACATACTTTCTCTACTTGGATCATATGCACTTATGATTGGAACTCTAGCAAGCATCCGCAAGTACTAAAGATTCATTAAGGTAAAACCCGACCATAGCATTAAAGTATCAAGTCCCCTTTATCCCATATGAAACAATCCCCTTACTCGGGTTTGTGTTTCAGTCACTCACGTAACACACTATAAGCGAATCATGAACACATTGCAACACCCTACAGCGGGAATCCCTCACGCTTGCGCGACACAGAGGGCACCATAGGATAGCACCAATAATAAAACATGCAACTCAAACCAATCATTGCAATTCATCAATCACCGATAGGACAAAGGAAATCTACTCACACATCATAGGATGGCAACACCTCATTGGATAATAATATGAAGCATAAAGCACCATGTTCAAGTAGAGGGTACGGCGGGTTGCGGGAGAGTGGACCGCTGGATATAGATGGGGGAAGGTGATGGAGATGTTGGTGAAGATGGCAGAGGTGTTGGTGAAGATCGCGGTGATGATGATGGCCCCCGGCAGTGCTCTGGCGCCACCGGAAGCAAGGGGGAGAGAGCGCCCCTTCTTCTTCTTCTTCCTTGACCTCCTCCCTAGATGGGAGAAGGTTTCCCCTCTGGTCCTTGGATCCCATGGCGTGGGAGGGGCGAGAGCCCCTCCGAGATTGAATCTATCTTTCTGTTTCTGTGTTCTCAGATTCTTCCCCTTCACCGTTTCTTTAATATCCGGAGATCCGTAACTCCGATTGGGGTGAATCTTTCGCCCAGATTTTTCTCATAAAATTAGCTTTCTTGCAGCAAAAGAAGGGCATCAACCGCCTTATGGGTGTCCCACGAGAGTGCCAGGCGCGCCCAAGGGGGTGGGCGCGCACCCTGTCTCGTGGCCACCTCGGACACCGTTTCGCGTTGATTCTTCCTCCGGAAAATCCCAAATATTCCAAAATAATTCTCCGTCCGTTTTTATCCCGTTTGGACTCCGTTTGATATTGGTTTTCTGCGAAACATAAAACATGCAATAGACAGGAACTGGCACTGGGCACTGGATCAATATGTTAGTCCCAAAAATAGTATAAAAAATTGCCAAAAGTATATGAAAGTTTAAGAATATTGGCATGGAACAATCAAAAATTATAGATATGACGGAGACATATCAGCATCCCCAAGCTTAATTCCTGCTTGTCCTCGAGTAGGTAAATGATAAGAAAAGATAATTTTTGATGTGGAATGCTACCTAGCATAATCTTGATCATATGTCTAATCATGGCATGAATATTAAGACATGAGTGATTCAAAGCAATAGTCTATCATTTGACATAAAAAATGATAATACTTCGAGCGTACCAATAAAGCAATCATGTCTTTTCAAAACAACAAGGCCAAAGCAAGCTTATCCCTACAAAATCATACAGTTTGGCCATGCTTCATCTTCGTCACACAAAATGCTCCCATCATGCACAACCCCGATGACGAACCGAGCAATTGGTTCATACTTTTTAACGCGCTACAGCTTTTTCAACCCTCACGCAATACATGAGCGCAAGCCATGGATATAGCAGTATAGGTGGAATAGAATATAATGATGGAGGTTTTGTGGAGAAGACAAAAAAAGGGAGAAAGTCTCACATCGACACGGCTAATGAACGGGCTATGGAGATGCCCATCAATTGATGTCAATGTGAGTAGGGATTGCCATGCAACGGATGCACTAAGAGCTATAAATGTATGAAAGCTCAACAAAAGAAACTAAGTGGGTGTCCATCCAACTTGTTTGCTCATTAAGACCTAGGGCATTTGAGGAAGCTCATCGTTGGAATATACAAGCCAAGTTCTATAATGAAAATTCCCACTAGTATATGAAAGTGACAACATAGGAGACAATCTATATGAAGAACATGGTGCTACTTTGAAGCACAAGTGTGGAAAAAGGATAGTAACATTGCCCCTTTTCTTTTCTTTTCTTTTTTTTATTTTTCTTCTTTTTGGGTGGGCTTCTTTGGCCCCTTTTTTTATTTAGGCTTCTTTGGCCTTTCCTTTTTTTATTTTTTTATTTTTCTTTATGGGGCAATGCTCTATAATTATGATCATCACACTTTTATTTACTTAGAACTCGATATTACAACTCGATACTAGAACAAAGATATGACTCTATATGAATGCCTCCTGTGGTGTACCGGGATGTGCAATGATCTAGCGTAGCAATGACATCAAATAAACGGACAAGCCATGAAGACATCATGCTAGCTATCTTACGATCATGCGAAGCAATATGACAATAAATGCTCAAGTCATGTATATGATGATGATGGAAGTTGCATGGCAATATATCTCGGAATGGCTATGGAAATGCCATGCTAGGTAGGTATGGTGGCTGTTTTGAGGAAGATATAATGAGCTTATGTGTGATAGAGAATATCGTATCACGGGTTTTGGATGCACCGGCGAAGTTTGCACCAACTCTCAAGGTAAGAAAGGGCAATGCACGGGACTGAAGAGGCTAGCAATGATGGAAAGGTAAAAGTGCGTATAATCCATGGACTCACATTAGTCATAAAGAACTCATATACTTATTGCAAAAGTTTATTAGCCCTCGAAGCAAAGTACTACTATGCATGCCCCTAGGGGGATAGATTGGTATGAAAAGACCATCGCTTGTCCCCGACTTCCACTCATAAGGAAGACAATCAACGAAACACCCCATGCTTCAAATTTGTCACACAATGGTTACCATACGTGCATGCTATAGGACTTGCAAACCTCAACACAAGTGTCTCTACAATCCACAACCACCCACTAGCATGACTCTAATATCACCATCTTTATATCGTAAAACTATTGCAAGGAATCAAACATATCATATTCAGCGATCTACAAGTTCATGTAGGATTTTATGACTAACCATGTGAATGACCAATTCCTGTCATCTCTCTAAATAGTTATAAATGAAGCAAGAGAGTTTAATTCTTTCTACAAAAGATATCCCCATGCTCTAAATTTATAAATGAAGCAAAAGATCATTCTACAAATGGCGGTTTTCTATGTGAAGAGAAACATGCAATCCAAACTTCGAACGATATACGTGAAGCACATGAAGCATTCTATAAAGCCATACTAAGGATTTAAGTGAAGTGCAATGAGCATTCTATAAATCAACCAAGGACTATCTCATACCAGCATGGTGCATAAAAGAAAAATTAAAACTAAATGCAAAAGACGCTCCAAGACTTGCACATAATGCATGAACGAAACGAATCTGAAAACATATCGATACTTGTTGAAGAAAGAGGGGATGCTTTCCGGGGCATCCCCAAGCTTAGCCGCTTGAGTCTCCTTGAATATTTACTTGGGGTGCCTCGGGCATCCCCAAGCTTGAGATCTTGCCTCTCTTCCTTTTCCTCATATCGAGACCTCCTGGATTAGACACTTCATCCACATAAAACTTCAACAGAAAACTCGGTAAGATCCGTTAGTATAATAAAGCAAATCACCACTCTAAGTACTCTAGAAAACCAATTCATATCTTATTTTGGCATTGTGTCTACTGTAATATAGTTTTTTCATGGCTTAATCCACTGATATAAATTGATAGATTCATCAAAACAAGCAAACTATGCATCAAAAACAGAATCTGTCAAAAATAGAACTGTCTGTAGCAATCTGAACATTCTAGTACCCTAAAAATTCTACCTCAATTAGGAAAAATAAACAAGTTGTATAGAAAGACATTGTAATAGGAATCAAAACCAATTAACGTCCCAGTTAAAATTGTAAAATCGAGCACTCCAACCAAAGTTTCTGTCCTGCACCGTACAAACCAACAAGCATTGTAAACATCCAAAAGGCAAACCTTGGCAGATTATTTTTATAATACAATGGAATTGTACACGGGGATAATTATTTTTGATGAAAAGTTTCTGTAATCAAGATTCACAAAGTTTCCGTGAGCATGAACAAAGTTCAAGGAGCTCTCCCACTTCAACAATGCTTGTCTCTCTCACTTTCACTTTCCTTTTTGAAAAGTTTTTAGGTTCCCCTCTTTATTTTTTTTGTTTTTAAACTATATGAAAGCAATCAACAGAAATAAATGACTCTCTAAAACTTCTGGGTTGTCTCCCTGACAGCGCTTTCTTTAAAGCCATTACGCTAGGCATATAGTTCTCAAGTAATGAATCCACCCGGATCCCAAGGTATATCAAAGCCAATTTTAATTAACAATGATTTGTAATTTAGTAGAGAGCAAAAAGTAACATATATCAAGTAATGACGAAGTCTAACTCTCTTCCTATGCATCGGCATGTCATAAAAGAACAATTCATGCACACATAGTAAAGGCCAATGCATAGGATAAGCAGTTTCTTGCAATTCTATCGTGTTGGAAACATAAAGAGGCGGAGATGTAGTTCCTCTCTCATAATAATTGCAAGTAGGAGCAGCAAGCACATGCATATTATATTCATCAAAATCATCATGTGCAATGGTAAAAGGCAACCCATCAATATAATCCTTAGTAAGCACAAACTTCTCCAATATAGTGTAGTTTGGAGAATTCAAAAAGATAATAGGACTATCATGCGTGGGTGCAATAGCAACAATTTCATGTTTAACATAAGGAACTATAGCAAGTTCATCTCCATAAGCATAATTCATATTGGCATCTTGGCCACAAGCATAGCAAGCCTCATCAAAAAGGGATAGTTCAAGAGAAACAACGGGATTATAGCAATCATCATAGCAATCATCCTCCAGTAAGCACGAAGGGGAATTAAACAATGTATGAGTTGAAGAGTTACTCTCATTAGAAGGTAGGCACGGGTAGCTAATCCGCTCTTCCTCCTTTTGTTCTTCGCTCTCCTCATCATCTTTTTTCATCCAATGAGCTCACAGTTTCATCAATTTCTTCTTCCATAGCTTCCTGCAAAAATTAGTCTCTTCTTGGACAACGGGGTAGGCCTCAATATATAGTTTAACATAGGCATTAGAAGCATAATTATCATAGCAATATTCAAGTATGGCAAAATTTTCAGATTTGTAGAGAGTAGCATCATACTTTTCAATCAAAGAAGAAATTTCATATGCACCCTTAAAAGCAACAAATTCTTCAATTTGTTGAACATCATAGTAATTATAAACACCCTTAGCATATGAAGATACGATTCCATTATCACTAAACAAGCATTGGTAGGGAAGGTGTTTCTTAGGGTTTTTAGAACAACAAGTAACATCATATAATTCATAGAAAGTCCAATCATAGCATTGCAAACGTTGAATTTGATCCCATAATAGTTTCCCTTTTTCAGATATACGGTGTCACACATAACAAGCATGCTCATCTAAAGATTTGCCCTCAACTAAGCTAGTTGGGGTTTCAGCACGAGCATAAAGGTATAGAAGATGATCCAAGTAAAAAGCTTTAGTAATGTGATAGATTTTGAGTGGTTCTTCAACCATTGGTGCAGTAGGTTCAACTAATTTTTTTGGTATTTTGCGTTTCCTACCCATAACTAAAGATAGAAAACAACTAAGAACAGCAAATAAAAATTACTTAGTGATAAAGCAAACAAGCACACACTAGAATATTCACCCCACGCTATGACTCCCCGACAACGGCGCCAGAAAAAGGTCTTGATAACCCACAAGTGTAGGGGATCGCAACAGTTTTCGATAAGTAAGAGTGTCGAACCCAACGAGGAGCTAAAGGTAGAATAAATATTCCCTCAATTTCTATCGACCACCGATACAACTCTACGCACGCTTGACGTTCCCTTTACCTAGAACAAGTATGAAACTAGAAGTACTTTGTAGGTGTTATTGGATAGGATTTGCAAGATAATAAAGAGCAGATAAATAAAAGCTAGGGGCTGTTTAGATAAAGATGCAATAAAGTAAATATAACGAGTGTGGAAAAGTGGTGGTAGGAGTTGTGGAATTGTTCCTAGGCAATTGACTATGTTACTAGACCGGTAATCACTATTGCAATTCTATTTGAGGGAGAGGCATAAGCTAACATAGTTTCTCTACTTCAATCATATGCACTTATGATTGGAACTCTAGCAAGCATCCGCAACTACTAAATATTCATTAAGGTAAAATCCAACCATAGCATTAAAGTATCAAGTCCCCTTTATCCCATACGCAACAATCCCCTTACTCGGGTTTGTGTTTCAGTCACTCACGCAACCCACTATAAGCGAATCATGAAAGCATTGCAACACCCTATAGCGGGAATCCCTCACGCTTGCGCGACACGGAGGGCGCCATAGGACAGCACAATAATAAAACATGCAACTCAAACCAATCATAGCAATTCATCAATCACCGATAGCACAACAGAAATCTACTCAGACATCATAGGATGGAAACACCTTATTGGATAATAATATGAAGCATAAAGCACCACGTTCAAGTAGAGGGTACAGCGGGTTGCGGGAGAGTGGACCGCTGGATATAGATGGGGGAAGGTGATGGAGATGTTGGTGAAGATGGCGGAGGTGTTGGTGAAGATCATGGTGATGATGATGGCCCCCGGCAGTGCTCCGGCGCCACCGGAAGCAAGGAGGAGAGAGCCCCCCTTCTTCTTCTTCTTCCTTGACCTCCTCCCTAGATGGGAGAAGGGTTTCCCCTCTGGTCCTTGGCTCCCATTGTCGGTGTCAAAACCGGCGGATCTCGGGTCGGGGGTCCCGATCTGTGCGTCTTAGGATGATGGTAATAGGAAGCAAGGGACACAATGTTTACCCACGTTTGGGCCCTCTCGATGGAGGTAAAACCCTACTTCCTGCTTGATTAATATTGAAGATATGAGTAGTACAAGAGTAGATCTACCACGAGATCGTAGAGGCTAAACCCTAAGAGCTAGCCTATGATGGTATGATTGTAATTGTGATCGGCCTTCTAAGGACCATCCTCTTCGGTTTATATAGACACCAGAGAGGGCTAGGGTTTACATGGAGTCGGTTACAAGGAAGGAAATATAATATCCGGATCGCCAAGCTTGTCTTCCACGCAAACGAGAGCCCCATCTGGACATAGGCCGAAGTCTTGAGTCTTGTATCTGCACGCTTCGATAGTCCGGATGATGTATATAGTCCGGCTGTCCGGATACCCCCTAATCCAGGACTCCCTTGGTAGCCCCTGAACCAGGCTTCAATGACGATGAGTCTGGCGCGCAGTCTTGTCTTCGGCATTGCAAGGCGGGTTCCTCCTTCTGAATACTCCAAGGTTATTATCGAACACGTAGACCGTGTCCGGATCTGCAAAATGATCTTCACATACCACCATAGAGAGAATGATAATTCAGCTGACAACTTTTAGACGACGTGATATGCCATTACGGTCAGGTCATTATTCGAACCATTTTTCCATAACCAGCCACTACGCGTATTGCGAGGCGGTTTCCTTGACACGTGTTGTCAAAGCAGAGATCATGTCCCCTTATCACGGGATGCTCATCAATATGGGTATGGGTAATCCCCCCGTGCCATCAATCATGGCGCTTGGGAAGTAAGCGATTCTCAACAGGCTAGTGGGGAGGCGCACCGCTTTCGTCGCCTCTATAAAGGGATAAGAGTTTCCCATTCTTACCCACGCCTTCTTCCTCCTTTGCCCACTCTTGCCTCCTCGATCTCCAGCGCCCTAGTACAAGTCTTCTCCGCATAGTTAAACATGTCTGGAGCAGGAGGTAAATGGGTGGCTTCCACCGTGAAGGAGAAGAATAACGCAAGTCTTTGGGTGGCCGGATACTTGGCCGCAGACATAGCGCACCGGCTACCAGACGACGGGCAGGTCATTCCAACTCCAGGACCCCATGAGAGGGTCGTGTTCCTTGCCCACTCCATCCGTGGACTAGGGTTTCCACTCCACCCCTTCGTCCGCGGGCTCATGTTCTACTACGGGCTAGATTTCCATGATCTAGCCCCGAACTTCGTCCTCAACATCTCGGCATTCATCATCGTATGTGAGGCTTTCCTCCGCATCAAGCCTCATTTCGGCTTGTGGCTACAAATCTTCTGTGTGAGGCCGAAGATCGTGAGTGGTCAGCAAGCGGTGTGCGGAGGAGCCATGGTGGGCAAGGTGCCTAACGTCACCTGGCTTGACGGCTCTTTTGTGGAAACCGTGAAGGGGTGGCAGTCGGGGTGGTTCTACATCACCGAGCCGCACGACACCGACTGGGCGGTGGCCTCCGAGTTCCGATCCAGAACCCCCATGTGGCTCACCTCCTGGGAACAGAAGGTCCTGTCCTGGGGCGAACCTACAGAGCTGACCGGACTCATAAAATGCATCAACGGCATGAAGGACAAGAACATCAAGCTTGTCAACGTGATCCAGGTCATGCTCATAAAATGCATCAAAGGCGGGCATTCAATCTGTGAGAGTTCATCCTAGCCGAACACCAGACGCTCCAGAGGCTCTACGGCATTAAGCACAAAAACGCGTGGAAGGCGTTGTTCAAGGCCTCCGAAGTACCTCCTCTGATATCCGAGGATCATTGGCTCCACACCGCGCGGCATCCTATTCAGGTGAGTACTCAGGCCGCCACCGGGTTCAGTTCTTCCCAATATATTCATGGGGAAGCCTTAAGTGATTGTGTATATTTGTTCAGGATTATGTGGAGATAGCAAAGCGGATTGACTATCCAGCTCCACCGCCAGAAAGCCCCGCTAATGATCTCCTAATGAAGATGCTGGTCCCGGTGCCCTATAAGGGGCCGGAGAAGAAGGCCGATAAGAAGGCCCCGGGGATCCGAAAGGGTCTCCGACGCAAGGTTGTGCAAGCCTCGTCCGAAGACGACGAGGCACACTCCTCCCCAGAAGGGGAAAAAGAAGAAGAGGAGGCCGCCCCTCCGGAAAGGACGAGGGGCCTGAGAGGGTGGACCATGGGGCCAGGAGAGGCCCCCGATGCAAGGCCGTCATACCCTTGTCGTCTGATGACGACAAGGCAGATTCCTCTCGTGGAAGCGGGGGGAAACAAGAAGAAACTCCACCTCCTCGTACTGGGGGGAGAAAAAAAGGAAGTCCACCCCGGTGGGGCAGACTGGGACGTCCAAGAAGGGAAAGGTGTCCCTTCCGAATTACTCCGCCACCGCCGCCGATAGCGAGGAAGGGTGGCTGCCCACGAAGAAGCCCCTGGTGCGATCGTAAGTATCCGCACTCCATCGTAATTTTGCTTCATAGTTTTGTTATAATGCCGAACTTGTATGCAGTCTGGCCAGGGCCCATCCCGAGGTGTCGTCTTCGTACGGGTCCTTGAGTGATTCGGCGATGAACTCGCTTCCGACGGCCCCTACTTCTCAGCCTGTGGACAACACGGAGGTGTTGTCCCAAAGGCTCCCTGAGCGGGGAGAGGTGGATCTGGAGGCGCCCCAAGGCAGCATTCCAAGCGTCGGACACGCGGGGTTCAAGATCCCCGCGGATCGTGTTGGTGAGAGCTATTGTAAACCGTACTCTCAGCCGAACACAGTTCCGGAACCTCCCGTGGTTCCGGACTCAGGTGGACAACCCCTCGTTAAGGAGGGCGAGCCGTCTGTGCCTAGTACTTCCGCTACGCCTGAGGCGTCGGATCCTCTGCTGGAAGCGCTTCGCGGTGCTTCCATAGATGAAGAGCACCGTACTCTCATGAGTGCGGTGATTTAGAAGGTTTCGTCCGCCAAGAGCGGACTAACCGAAGCCTGCACCAGCCTCCTGACGGGCTTTGAGGTAAGTAAAAATTGTGTGAAATTACCACCCGATAGGTAGTAGCCCCTGATACTCTGTTTGGTGTTCGGAAGGAAAAATGAAACAGAGGATCAATTATAATCTGCAGGAGTCTAACAATAAATTTGAATGTACATAAGCAGATTGTGCTGCTTGCCGCTGCAGTCCATACGGCCAAGATCGCCGGACTGAAATAGGACCTGGAGCAGGCGCAAGGAGAGCTCGACCTCATGAGGACGCAGCTCAAAGAGAGCAAAGGTGAATGATTCCCATCTCTTATATATTAAATGGTAGATGAAATTTGATTATGCTAACAACGAAGCATCATGATTTGGCAACAGAGGCCACCACCGAAGTGGCGTCTCTCAAGAAAGCATTGTCCAAAGCCGAACACAAGGCGGCCTTGGAGCGCAAGGAGCGCAAAAAGCAAGAAGCCTGAGTGGGCGAGGTACAAGAAGAGCTCCAGGAGCTCGGCAAAAGGTTCGAGTCCATGGAGCATGAGCTTAAAGCAAAAGAGGCCGAGCTTGTGAAGGCCCTTGTAGGTATAAAAGACGCCAAGGACGGAGCCAAGAAGGCATAGCAGGAAATCCAGGAGGCCAAAAAGAGAACAGCGGGTAAGAAATTCTTTATGCAAAGCAAACATGTGGAGGAGGCGTTTCTTTTACTTACCCGAGTACGGAGCTCTCCAGGGGCATTCGCAGATCTCCCACACAACGTATCAGATGCCGCGGAGTTCTACCGTGCCCAGGAGGGGAGCTCAACGGAGAAGCTGTTCTAGTCCCAGTATGCTGGGGCCGAACATCCAACGCCTTTGAGTGACCAACTAAAGTAGTTGGTCAAACTCCACAGGGCGGCCGAAAGTGCTATGAAGGATTTCATAGTCCGGATGTGGCCTGGTGAGCCCCTGCCCACCAGCTACTTCGGCCTGATCAAGCAGATGGTGAATGCCTGTCCGCGACTGGAAGTCATCAAGCGATCCGTTTGCATTGAGGGTGCCCGCCGGGCCTTTGCCCGTGCGAAGGTGCATTGGGGCAAGCTGGATGCGGAGAAGCTGGTGAAGGAGGGGCCACCAGAGGGCAAGCCGCATCGCATTCCGGAGAAGTATTATGATGGTGTTATGAAGGGCGCTCGCCTCGTGGCCGATGAATGTACCAAGGATATAATTTTCGAATGAATTCAGTTCTGTCATGTTTGTAATTTAAGGACGAAGTAACTTGCGCTATGTAGCGCTTTTCTTATTTAAAATATTACCTTCTGTGTGGCTGTTTATCAAATTCTGAAAGTAGGCCAGTCGTCGGCTTCCGCCCCCATGTAACTAGTAATGGGGTGTTCGTGGAAAACCCGGACACTCTTTATCCAAATGTTTGGTCCCTTAAGGAGGTGTCCAGCGCAGCGAACAAGGCAATCGGACTATGCAGCTTTATAACCTTCACTTAGCCATAGAAGTCTACAATTTTAAATTTCGGCGAAGCCCCTAGAATCCGGAAGACCGAATTGGGGCACTATACATGCCTAGATCGGACGAAGCCAAATTATCACCTAAAGCAGAAAAATCTTTAAGGATTTTAAGACCTCTCGAACAGCGACCAAGTCTCGCCACATCATGTCGGTCAGTTTTCGGCTTTATCTACTGAGGTGCTCGTCCGGAAGAACCGGGACAAAATCGCAGTAGTTCTCCCTGTGCTACCTTAGCCGATATAATGGAACGTAAGGCACCAAAACAAGGGAGCCGGGCTATCCCAACTGTAGACCCAAGACATGATTCGGAGCTGATGCATATAATGCTATAAGTTCGGGGTTCCGCACTGTTGAAAGTGTTCGGACTTTTCTTGCCGTATTATGGGGCGCCATAAGAAGCCCCTCGCAAACTCAACGTACCAAAGTGTACGGATGCAATATCAAATGGACATTTGTAAAAAAATGCTCAAATAAAAATAATAAGCTGACGCTATATATGATCTCCCATTGATGAATAATATGTTTAAGCGTATGTTTACAATGAATGCATTAAGCGGAGATAAATAGGATTATTTGACATACCCTATCCAGAGGCAGGCTACGTACAGATAGATAAAGCAGGTGTAATGATCGTAAATAGATTCCACCTGAGTGTTTCCTTCTGTGCGCAAAGCATGTTGCCTCCTTGGTTTTCTCTCCTATGTAAGTCCGACAATCCGGTTCTTCTGGAGGAGCTGCACTAAAGCAATGTCCTGAAAGGTAAAAGGAAATGTTACGAAGGTGTGTGGCGGTTATGCCGCACTGTTGACTGAGCCACTACTTCGCCTCTGCCTGTGCCCATGGTTTTTTGAGTGCGTAATTGTGTATGCGCGACACGAATGCTGCCTTGATGGGATTTGAGCGGAGGCCGGACTGCTAGTCGCGCTCTTAGCGTGCCTGGTGATCCTGTTGCGGGGTCCTCCGAGCTCGCTTGACGGTGCTTGAGGTTTTCGTCACCGGATTGGAGGTTTGCCGGAGGAGGCCGCATTGTACTTCTGTCGCGAGGGCTGCAATGTGCTATTCTATACGGAGAGAGCGGTCCATGTTTCCGTTGACTGTTATGACCCCGCACGGGCCTGGCATCTTGAGCTTGAGGTATGCATAGTGTGGTAACGCATTGAATCTAGCGAATGCGGTTCATCCGAGCAGTGTGTGGTAACCATTGCGGAAAGGGACGATATCGAAGATTAACTCCTCGCTTCGGAAGTTATCTGGAGATCTGAAGACCACTTCCAATGTTATAGAGCCTGTACAGCGAGCCTATACTCCAGGAATTATACCTTTAAAGGTGGTTTTGGTAGGCCTAATCCTTGAAGGGTCGATACCCATTTTGCACACTGTGTCCTGATAAAGCAGGTTCAGGCTGCTGCCTCCGTCCATAAGGACTCTTGTGAGGTGAAATCCGTCTATGATTGGGTCTAGAACCAATGCGGCTGAGCCACTATGATGGATGCTAGTAGGATGATCCCTACGATCAAAGGTGATCGGGCAAGCTGGCCATGGGTTGAGTTTGGGGACGACTGGCTCCATCGCGTAGACGTCCCGTAGTGCTCGCTTCCGTTCCCGCTTGGGGATGTGAGTGGCATAGATCATGTTGACCGTTTTCACCTGGGGGGAAATTTCTTCTGTCCCCCCATGTTCGGACGCCGGAGCACATCATCATCTTCGCTGTGCAGCCCCTTGTCCTTGTTTTCAGCGTTTATTTTGCCGGCCTGTTTAAATACCCAGCAGTCTCTATTGGTGTGGTTGGCTGGCTTGTCCGGGGTGCCATGAATTTGGCACGGGCGCTCTAGTATACGGTCTAGACTGGTCGGTCCCTGATTGTTTCTTTTGAATGGCTTCTTCCGCTGACCGGATTTGGATCCGCTGAATCCGGCATTAACTGTTGTGTCTTCGGTGTTCTCGCCATTGTTCTGCCGCTTGTGTCTGTTGCGCCATAGCTTGCCATTATTGTCACGGACATCTGACGTGGCAGAATGTGGCGTAGTGCTGCTGCGAGCCAACCAGCTGTCCTCACCCGCGCAAAAGCGGGTCATTAGTGTCGTGAGAGCTGCCATGAACTTGGGTTTCTCCTGGCTGAGGTGTCGGGCGAGCCACTCGTCGCGGATATTATGCTTGACGGCCACCAGGGCTTCGGCGTCCGGACAGTCAACTATTTGGTTCTTTTTAGTTAGGAACCGTGTCCAGAATTTCCTGGCTGATTCTCCGGGCTGTTGAGTGATGTGGCTCAGGTCATCGGCGTCCGTAGGTCGCACATATGTGCCTTGGAAGTTGTCAAGGAATGCGTCTTCCAAGTTTTCCCAACTGCCAATGGAATTTGCGGGCAGGCTGTTAAGCCAGTGCCGGGCGGGTCCTTTGAGCTTAAGGGGAAGATACTTGATGGCGTGTAGATCATATCTGCGGGCCATGTGGATGTGGAGAAGGAAGTCTTCAATCCATACTGCGGGGTCTGTTGTGCCATCATATGATTCGATGTTTACGGGTTTTAACCCTTCTGGGAATTCATGATCCATCACTTCATCAGTGAATGAAAGGGGGTGTGCGGCGCCTCTGGGCCGGGCTATGTCACGACGCAGTCCGGTCAAATTTGGCTGGTTGTGTTCGGGCCGGCCGGATTTACTGTTAGTGTATCCGGTATGACGATCATCGTCATGTGCTGCAGCACGCCCCCGTGATGCGTAGATCGATCTTGGTTGTCCTGCGGTGCTATCCAATCTATCACGCAGGTCCTGAGTATTGCCCCGGGCCGTAGTAAACTGGCCTGGGGGTACAGGCTAGTATATGGGCTGATATGCCGTTTTGTCCCAACCTCGAGGCGGCCGGTCAGCCATATGGCGCTCGAGTCCATATTACTCGGCTGCCAGGACTTCTGTCCATCTGTCTGTGAGCAAATCTTGATCATCTTGAAGCTGCTGCTGCTTCTTTTTCAGGCTCCTCGCAGTGGCAATAAGCCGGCGCTTGAAGCGCTCCTGCTCCGCGGGGTCCTCAGGCACGCCGAACTCGTCGTTGCTGAGGCTAATCTCGTCTTCGGAGGGGGGCATGTAGTTGTCCTCCTCCGGATACCCATCCGTCGCCTGTTCATCTGGGCTGTCATACCCATCTTCCTGTTCGGCCTGCTCGAAGGCGGGCTGATCGGGGTTGTATTCATCGTCGGCACCGTACGGATTGTTTTCGTCTCCGGTGCTGGTACTACCTTGACGGGGCTCGGAGCGACGCTGGCGGCTCCCATGCTTTGCTTTCTGCTTGTAGGGGTTATCCTCCGTTGCCTCATCGCCATTGGTTTCTTTTGGAGTGTCTGTTGGCGAACGTAGTAATTTCAAAAAATTTCCTACGAACACGCAAGATCTTGGTGATGGCATAGCAACGAGAGGGGAGAGTGTTGTCCACGTACCCTCGTAGACCGTAAGCGGAAGCGTTATGACAACGCAGTTGATGTAGTCGTATGTCTTCACGATCTGACGATCCAAGTACCGAACGTACGGCACCTCCGAGTTCAGCACACGTTCAGCTCGATGACGATCCCCGGGCTCCGATCCAGCAAAGCTTCGGGGATGAGTTCCGTCAGCACGACGGCGTGGTGACGATGATGATGCTCTACCGGCGCAGGGCTTCGCCTAAACTCCGCGACGATATGACAGAGCTGGAATTTGGTGGAGGGGGGCACCGCACATGGCTAAGGAACGATCCGTAGATCAACTTGTGTGTCATGGGGTGTCCCCCTGCCCCCGTATATAAAGGAGCAAGGGAGGAGGAGGCCGGCCCTAGGTGGAGGGCGCGCCAAGGGGAGTCCTACTCCCACCGGGAGTAGGACTCCTTCTTTCCTAGTCCAACTAGGAGAAGGGGGGAAAGGAGGGAAGTGGAGAAGGAAGGGAGAGGGGGGCCGCGCCCCAAACCCTTTGTCCAATTCGGACTGGGCTTGGGAGGGGCGCGCGCCACCTCCTGGCTCCTTCCCACTAAGGCCCATTAAGGCCCAATACTCTTCCCCGTATTCCCGTAACTCCCCGGTACTCCGAAAAATACCCGAATCACTCGGAACCTTTCCGAACTCCGAATATAGTCGTACAATATATCGATCTTTACGTCTCGACCATTTCGAGACTCCTCGTCATGTCCCCGATCTCATCCGGGACTCCGAACTCCTTCGGTACATCAAAACTCATAAACTCATAATAAAACTGTCATCGAAACCTTAAGCGTGCGGACCCTACGGGTTCGAGAACTATGTAGACATGACCTAGAACTATTCTTGGTCAATAACCAATAGCGGAACCTGGATGCTCATATTGGCTCCTACATATTCTACGAAGATCTTTATCGGTCAAACCGCATAACAACATACGTTGTTCCCTTTGTCATCGGTATGTTACTTGCCCGAGATTCGATCGTCGGTATCCAATACCTAGTTCAATCTCGTTACCGGCAAGTCTCTTTACTCGTTACGTAATGCATCATTCCGTAACTAACTCATTAGCTACATTGCTTGCAAGGCTTATAGTGATGTGCATTACCGAGAGGGCCCAGAGATACCTCTCCGACAATCGGAGTGACAAAACCTAATCTCGAAATACGCCAACCCAACATGTACCTTTGGAGACACCTGTAGTACTCCTTTATAATCACCCAGTTACGTTGTGACGTTTGGTAGCACCCAAAGTGTTCCTCCGGCAAACGGGAGTTGCATAATCTCATAGTTACAGGAACATGTATAAGTCATGAAGAAAGCAATAGCAACATACTAAACGATCAAGTGCTAGGCTAACGGAATGGGTCATGTCAATCACATCATTCTCCTAATGATGTGATCCCGTTAATCAAATGACAACTCATGTCTATGGCTAGGAAACTTAACCATCTTTGATTCACGAGCTAGTCAAGTAGAGGCATACTAGTGACACTATGTTTGTCTATGTATTCACACATGTATTATGTTTCCGGTTAATACAATTCTAGCATGAATAATAAACATTTATCATGAAATAAGGAAATAAATAATAACTTTATTATTGCCTCTAGGGCATATTTCCTTCAGTCTCCCACTTGCACTAGAGTCAATAATCTAGTTCACATCGCCATGTGATTTAATACCAATATTCATATCTGTATATGATTAACACCCATAGTTCACATCTTCATGTGACCAACACCCAAAGGGTTTACTAGAGTCAATAATCTAGTTCACATTGCTATGTGATTAACACCCAAAGAGTACAAAGGTATGATCATGTTTTGCTCGTGAGAGAAGCTTAGTCAACGGTTCTGTCACATTCAGAGCCGCATGTATTTTGCAAATATTCTATGTCTACAATGCTCTGCACGGAGCTACTCTAGCTAATTGCTCCCACTTTCAGTATGTATCCAGATTGAGACTTAGAGTCATCTGGATCGGTGTGAAAGCTTGCACCGATGTAACTCTTTACGACGGGCTCTTTTATCACCTCCATAATCGAGAAATATTTCCTTAGTCCTCACTAAGGATATTCTTGACCAATGTCCAGTGATCTACTCCTAGATCGCTATTGTACTCCCTTGCCAAATAAAGAGCAAGGTATACAATAGGTCTGGTACATAGCATAGCATACTTTATAGAACCTATGACTGAGGCATAGGGAATGACTTTTCATTCTCTTTCTATTTTCTGCCATGGTCGGGTCTTGAGTCTTACTCAACTTCACACCTTTGCATCACAGGCAAGAACTCCTTCTTTGACTGTTCTATTTTGAACTATTTCAAAATTTTATCAAGGTATGTACTCATTGAAAAATCTTATCAAGCGTCTTGATCTATCTCAATAGATCTTGATGCTCAATATGTAAGTAGCTTTACTGAGGTCTTTCTTTTAAAGAACTCCTTTCAAACACTCCTTTATGCTTTGCAGAATAATTCTACATTATTTCTGATCAACAATATGTCATTCACATATACTTATCAGAAATGTTGTAGTGCTCCCACTCACTTTCTTGTAAATACAGGCTTCACCGTAAGTCTGTACAAAACTATATGCTTTGATCAACTCATCAAAGCGTATATTCCAACTCCGAGATGCTTGCACCAGTCCATAGATGGATCGCTGGAGCATGCACATTTTGTTAGCACCTTTAGGATTGACAAAACCTTCTGGTTGCATCATATACAACTCTTCTTTAAGAAAACCATTAAGGAATGCAGTTTTGACATCCATTTGCCAGATTTCATAAAATGTGGCAATTGCTAACATGATTTGGACAGACTTAAGCATCGCTACAGTTGAGAAAATCTCATTGTAGTCAACACCTTGAACTTGTCAAAAACCTTTTTGCGACAAGTCAAGCTTTGTAGATAGTAACACTACTATCAACGTCCGTCTTCCTCTTGAAGATCCATTTATTTCTTATGGTTTGCCGATCATCGGGCAAGTCCACCAAAGTCCACACTTTGTTCTCATACATGGATCCTATCTCAGATTTCATGGCCTCCAGCCATTTTGCGGAATCTGGGCTCATCATCGCTTCCTCATAGTTCGTAGGTTCGCCATGGTCAAGTAACATGACTTCCAGAATAGGATTACCGTACCACTCTGGTGCGGATCTTACTCTGGAAGACCTACGAGGTTCTGTAGTAACTTAATCTGAAGTTTCATGATCATCATCATTAACTTCCTCACTAATTGGTGTAGTAGTCACAGGAACAGATTTCTGTGATGAACTAATTTCCAATAAGGGAGCAGGTACAGTTACCTCATCAAGTTCTACTTTCCTCCCACTCACTTCTTTCGAGAGAAACTTCTTCTCTAGAAAGGATCCATTCTTGGCAACGAATGTTTTTGCCTTCAGATCTGTGATAGAAGGTGTACCCAACAGTTTCCTTTGGGCATTCTATGAAGACGCACTTCTCCGATTTGGGTTTGAGCTTATCAGGATGAAACTTTTTCATATAAGCATCGTAGCCCTAAACTTTAAGAAACGACAACTTGGGTTTCTTGCTTAACCATAGTTCATATAGTGTCGTCTCAACGGATTTAGATGGTGCCCTTTTAACGTGAATGCAGCTGTCTCTAATGCATAACCCCAAAACGATAATGGTAAATCAATAAGAGACATCATAGATTGCACCATATCCAATAAAGTGCGGTTACGACATTCGGACACACCATAACGTTGTGGTGTTCCAGGTGGCGTGAGCTATGAAACTATTCCACGTTGTTTTAATTGAAGACCAAACTCGTAACTCAAATATTTGTCTCTGCGATCAGATCGCAGAAACTTTATTTTCTTGTTACGATTATTTTTCCACTTCACTCTGAAATTCTTTGAACCTTTCAACTATTTCAGACTTATGTTTCATCAAGTAGATATACCCATATCTGCTCAAATCATCTTGTGAAGGTCATAAAATAACGATACTTGCCACGAGCATCAACACTCATTGGATCACATACATCGGTATGTATTATTTCCAACAAGTTAGTAGATCGTTCCATTGTTCCGAAGAACGGAGTTTTAGTCATCTTGCCCAAAAGGCATGGTTCGCAAGCATCAAATGATTCATAACCAAGTGATTCCGAAAATCCATCTTTATGGAGTTTCTTCATGCGCTTTACACCGATATGACCCAAACGGCAGTGCCACAAATAAGTTGCACTATCATTATTAACTTTGCATCTTTTGGCATCAATATTATGAATATGTGTATCACTACGATCGAGATCCAACAAACTATTTTCATTGGGTGTATGACCATTGAAGGTTTTATTCATGTAAACAGAACAACAATTATTCTCTGATTTTAAATGAATAACCGTATTGCAATAAACATGATCAAATCATATTCATGCTCAACGCAAATGCCAAATAACATTTATTTAGGTTCTACACAAATCTCGAAAGTGTAGGGAGAGTGTGATGATGATCATATCAATCTTGGAACTATTTCCAACACACATCGTCACTTCACCCTCAACTAGTCTCTGTTTATTCCGTAACTCCTGTTTTGAGTTACTAATATTTAGCAACCGAACAAGTATCAAATACTCAGGGGCTACTATAAACACTAGTAAGGTACACATCAATAACCTGTATATCAAATATACCCTTGTTCACTTTGCCATCCTTCTTATCCACCAAATATTCAGGGTATTTCCGTTTCCAGTGACCATTTCCTTTGCAGTGTAAGCACTCAGTTTCAGGCTTTGGTCCAGCTTTGGTCTTCTTCACGGGAGTGACAACTTGTTTGCCATTCTACTTGAAGTTTCCCTTTCTTTCCCTTTGCCCTTTTCTTGAAACTAGTGGTCTTGTCAATCATCAACACTTGATGCTCTTTCTTGATTTCTACCTTCGTCGATTTCAACATCACGAAGAGCTCGGGAATTGTTTTCGTCATCCCTTGCATACTATAGTTCATCACGAAGTTCTAGTAACTTAGTGATGGTGACTAGAGAATTCTGTCAATCACTATCTTATCTGGAAGATTAACTCCCACTTGATTCAAGTGATTGAAGTACCCAGACAATCTGAGCACATGCTTACTAGTTGAGCGATTCTCCTCCATCTTTTAGCTATAGAACTTGTTGGAGACTTCATATCTCTCAACTCGGGTATTTGCTTGAAATATTAACTTCAATTCCTGGAACATCTCATATGGTCCATGACGTTCAAAACATCTTTGAAGTCCCGATTCTAAGCCGTTAAGCATGGTGCACTAAACTATCAAGTAGTCATCATATTGAGCTAGCCAAACGTTCATAACATCTGCGTCTGCTCCTGCAATAGGTCTGTCACCTAGCGGTGCATTAAGGACATAATTCTTCTGTGCAGCAATGAGGATAAACCTCAGATCACGGATCCAATCCGCATCATTGCTACTAACATCTTTCAACACAATTTTCTCTAGGAACATATCAAAATAAACATATGAAAGCAACAACGCAAGCTATTGATCTACAACATAATTTGCAAAATACTACCAGGACTAAGTTCATGATAAATTTAAGTTCAATTAATCATATTACTTAAGAACTCCCACTTAGAAAGACATCTCTCTAATGCTCTAAGTGATTACGTGATCCATATCAACTACACCATGTCCGATCATCACGTGAGATGGAGTAGTTTCAATGGTGAACATCAATATGTTGATCATATCTACTATATGATTCATGCTCGGCCTTTCGGTCTCCGTGTTCCAAGGCCATATCTGTATATGCTAGGCTCGTCAAGTTTAACCTGAGTATTCCGCGTGTGCAACTGTTTTGCACCCGTTGTATTTTAACGTAGAGCCTATCACACCCGATCATCACGTGGTGTCTCAGCACAAAGAACTTTCGCAACGGTGCATACTCAGGGAGAACACTTCTTGATAATTAGTGAGAGATCATCTTAAAATGCTACTGTCAAACAAAACAGAATAAGATGTATAACAGATAAACATCATATGCAATCAAAATATGTGACATGATATGGCCATGATCATATTGCGCCTTTGATCTCCATCTCCAAAGTACTGTCATGATCTCTATCGTTACCGGCACGACACCATGATCTTCATCATCTTGATCTATATCAATGTGTCGTCACATGGTCGTCTCGCCAACTATTGCTCTTGCAACTATTTCTATCACATAGCGATAAAGTAAAGCAATTATTTGGCACTTGCATCTTATGCAACAAAGAGACAACCATAGGGCTTCTGACAGTTGCCGATAACTTCAACAAAACATGATCATCTCATACAACAACTTATATCTCATCACGTCTTGACCATATCACATCACAACATGCCCTGCAAAAACAAGTTAGACGTCCTCTACTTTGTTGTTGCAAATTTTACGTGGCTGCTACGGGCTGAGCAAGAACCTTTCTTACCTACGCATCAAAACCACAACGATAGTTCGTCAAGTTAGTGCTGTTTTAACCTTCGCAAGGACCGGGCGTAGCCACACTCGGTTCAACTAAAGTTGGAGAAACAGACACCCTCTAGTCACCTGTGTGCAAAGCACGGTGGTAAAACCAGTCTTGCGTAAGCGTACACGTAATGTCGGTCCGGGCCGCTTCATCCAACAATACCGCCGAACCAATGTATGACATGCTGGTAAGCAGTATGACTTGTATCGCCCACAACTCACTTGTGTTCTACTCGTGCATATAACATCAACGCATAAAACCTAGGCTCAGATGCCACTGTTGGGGAACGTAGTAATTTCAAAAAAATTCCTACGAACACGCAAGATCATGGTGATGGCATAGCAACGAGAGGGGAGAGTGTTGTCCACGTACCCTCGTAGACCGTAAGCGGAAGCGTGACAACGCGGTTGATGTAGTCGTACGTCTTCACGATCCGACCGATCCAAGTACCGAACGTACACCACCTCCGAGTTCAGCACACGTTCAGCTCGATGACGATCCCCGGGCTCCGATCCAGCAAAGCTTCGGGGATGAGTTCCGTCAGCACGACGGCGTGGTGACGATGATGATGCTCTACCGGCGCAGGGCTTCGCCTAAACTCCGCGACGATATGACCGAGGTGGAATATGGTGGAGGGGGGCACCGCACACGGCTAAGGAACGATCCGTAGATCAACTTGTGTGTCATGGGGTGTCCCCCTGCCCCCGTATATAAAGGAGCAAGGGAGGAGGAGGCCGGCCCTAGGAGGAGGGCGCGCCAAGGGGAGTCCTACTCCCACCGGGAGTATGACTCCTTCTTTCCTAGTCCAACTAGGAGAAGGGGGGAAAGGAGGGAAGTGGAGAAGGAAGGGAGAGGGGGGCCGCGCCCCAAACCCTTTGTCCAATTCGGACTGGGCTTGGGAGGGGCGCGCGCCACCTCCTGGCTCCTTCCCACTAAGGCCCATTAAGGCCCAATACTCTTCCTCGTATTCCCGTTACTCCCCGGTACTCCAAAAAATATCCGAATCACTCGGAACCTTTCCAAACTCCGAATATAGTCGTCCAATATATCGATCTTTACGTCTCGACCATTTCAAGACTCCTCGTCATGTCCCCTATCTCATCCGGGACTCCAAACTCCTTCGTACATCAAAACTCATAAACTCATAATAAAACTGTCATCGAAACCTTAAGCGTGCGGACCCTACGGGTTCGAGAACTATGTACACATTATCTAGAACTATTCTTGGTCAATAACCAATAGCGGAACCTGGATGCTCATATTGGCTCCTACATATTCTACGAAGATCTTTATCGGTCAAACCGCATAACAACATACGTTGTTCCCTTTGTCATCAGTATGTTACTTGCCCGAGATTCGATCGTCGGTATCCAATACCTAGTTCAATCTCGTTACCGGCAAGTCTCTTTACTCGTTACGTAATGCATCATTCCGTAACTAACTCATTAGCTACATTGCTTGCAAGGCTTATAGTGATGTGCATTACCGAGAGGGCCCAGAGATACCTCTCCGACAATCGGAGTGACAAAACCTAATCTCGAAATACGCCAACCCAACATGTACCTTTGGAGACACCTGTAGTACTCCTTTATAATCACCCAGTTACGTTGTGACGTTTGGTAGCACCCAAAGTGTTCCTCCGGCAAACGGGAGTTCCATAATCTCATAGTTACAGGAACATGTATAAGTCATGAAGAAAGCAACAGAAACATACTAAACGATCAAGTGCTAGGCTAACGGAATGGGTCACATCAATCACATCATTCTCCTAATGATGTGATCCCGTTAATCAAATGACAAGTCATGTCTATGGCTAGGAAACTTAACCATCTTTGATTCACGAGCTAGTCAAGTAGAGGCATACTAGTGACACTATGTTTGTCTATGTATTCACACATGTATTATGTTTCCGGTTAATACAATTCTAGCATGAATAATAAACATTTATCATGAAATAAGGAAATAAATAATAACTTTATTATTGCCTCTAGGGCATATTTCCTTCAGTGTCCACCATATATATATCGTATGAAGAGGTGGATGTCCACCGCCCTGTGAGCGGTGGCTCCTGTACGTCTCCCGTGTCGTCGTCCATACCGTCGATGTCTTTGGAGTCGAAGTCAAGCACGTCAGTTAAATCATCGACCGTGGCAATGAAGTGGGTGGTGGGTGGGCAGTGAATTCCTTCGTCACCTGCTTCCCACTCAAGCCGAACATAGTTTGACCCAGAGCCTCCTAACAAAGAAAGAAACTTTAACGAGTTTAGCATGTCACCAAAGGGCAAGTGCTGAAAGATGTCCGCAGCGGTAAACTCCATTACCAGAGCCCAACCTGGCTCGAGGGTATGCGGATCGGAACCAACAGCCGGATACGAGTCCGGGGGCCCGGGGTTACAGGTCTACACAGAGGTGAGACCTGTGTTCGGCTCCACCGCCGATGAGTATGCGGCCTGTGGGGCGAGGACTAGCCCTCCCTCCTTGGGCAACGCAACCTGTTCCGGATTTAGATCCGGGGCTATTGCAGGGATGATATTCCGAGCATTGTCCGACAGCAGGTCTAGGTCGTGCCTGTCGTGACTGTCAGGCGCTCCTGGCACAAGGCCGAATCCGTCGAAGATCAAGTCTCCGCGAATATCTGTTGTGTAGTTCAAGTTTCCAAACCTGATCTGGTGGCCAGGGGCGTAGCTGTCGATCTGCTCCAGATGACCAAGCGAATTGGCCCGGAGTGCGAAGCCGCTGAACACAAAGATGTGTCCGGGGAGAAAAGTCTCGCCCTAGACGGTGTTGTTGGCGATTGAAGACGCCATCAAGCCTCAAAGCGACGACATAGAGGAACTCTCAATGAAAGCACCAATGTCGGTGTCAAAACCAACGGATCTCGGGTAGGGGGTCCCGATCTGTGCGTCTTAGGCTGATGGTAACAGGAAGCGAGGGACACAATGTTTACCCAGGTTCGGTCCCTCTCGATGGAGGTAAAACCCTACTTCCTGCTTGATTAATATTGAAGATATGAGTAGTACAAGAGTAGATCTACCACGAGATCATAGAGGCTAAACCCTAAGGACCAAACTCTTCAGTTTATATAGACACCGGAGAGGGCTAGGGTTTACATGGAGTCGGTTACAAGGAAGGAAATATAATATCCGGATCGCCAAGCTTGTCTTCCACACAAAGGAGATTCCCATCTGGACATGGGCCGAAGTCTTGAGTCGTGTATCTTCACGCTTCGATAGTCCACACGACGTATATAGTCCGCCTGTCCGGATACCCCCTAATCCAGGACTCCCTCACCCATGGCGTGGGAGGGGCGAGAGCCCCTCCGAGATTGGATCTATCTTTCTGTTTCTGCTTTCTCAGATTCTACCCCTTCACCGTTTCCTTAATATTCGGAGATCCGTAACTCTGATTGGGATGAATCTTTCGCCCAGATTTTTCTCATAAAATTAGCTTTCTTGCGGAAAAAGAAGGGCATCAACCGCCTTACGGGTGGCCCACGAGAGTGTCAGGCATGCCCAGGGGGGGTGGGCGCGCCCCCCTGTCTCATGGCCACCTCGGACATCGTTTCGCGTTGATTCTTCCTCCGGAAAATCCCAAATATTCCAAAATAATTCTCTGTCCGTTTTGAAAGTTGAAGAATATTGGCATGGAACAATCAAAAATTATAGATACAACGGAGACGTATCAGCATCCCCAAGCTTAATTCCTGCTCGTCCTCAAGTAGGTAAATGATAAAAAAAGATAATTTTTTATGTGGAATGCTACCTAGCATAATCTTTATCATATGTCTAATCATGGCATGAATATTAAGACACGAGTGATTCAAAGCAATAGTCTATCATTTGACATAAAAAATGATAATACTTCGAGCATACCAATAAATCAATCATGTGTTTTCAAAACAACAATGCCAAAGCAAGCTTATCCCGACAAAATCATACAGTTTGGCCATGCTTCATCTTTGTCACACAAAATGCTCCCATCATGCACAACCCCGATGACAAGCCGAGCAATTGGTTCGTACTTTTTAACGCGCTTCAGCGTTTTCAACCCTCACACAATACATGAGCGAAAGCCATGGATATAGCACTATAGGTGGAATAGAATATAATGATGGAGGTTATGTGGAGAAGACAAAAAAAAGGGAGAAAGTCTCACATCGACGCGGCTAATCAACGGGCTATGGAGATGCCCATCAATTGATGTCAATGTGAGGAGTAGGGATTGCCATGCAACGGATGCACTAAGAGCTATAAATGTATGAAAGCTCAACAAAAGAAACTAAGTGGGTGTGCATCCAACTTGCTTGATCATGAAGACCTAGGGCATTTAAGGAAGCCCATCGTTGGAATATACAAGCCAAGTTCTATAATGAAAATTCCCACTAGTATATGAAAGTGACAACATAGGAGACAATCTATATGAAGAACATGGTGCTACTTTGAAGCACAAGTATGGAAAAAGGATAGTAACATTGCCCCTTTTCTTTTCTTTTCTTTTTATTTTTTTATTTTTTTTTATTTTTGGGTGGGCTTCTTTGCCCCCTTTTTTTATTTAGGCTTCTTTGGCCTTTCCTTTTTTTATTTTTTTATTTTTTATGGGTCAATTCTCTATAATGATGATCATCACACTTTTATTTACTTACAACTCGATATTACAACTCGATACTAGAACAAAGATATGACTCTATATGAATGCCTCCGGCGGTCTACCGGGATGTGCAATGATCTAGCGTAGCAATGACATCAAAAAACGGAAAAGCCATGAAAACATCATGCTAGCTATCTTACGATCATGCGAAGCAATATGACAATAAATGCTCAAGTCATGTATATGATGATGATGGAAGTTGCATGGCAATATATCTCGGAATGGCTATGGAAATGCCATGATAGGTAGGTATGGTGGTTGTTTTGAGGAAGATATAATGAGGCTTATGTGTGATAGAGCGTATCGTATAACGGGGTTTGGATGCACCGGCGAAGCTTGCACCAACTCTCGAGGTGAGAAAGAGCAATGCACGGTACCGAAGAGGCTAGCAATGATGGAAAGGTAAAAGTGCGTATAATCCATGGAATCACATTAGTCACAAAGAACTCATATACTTATTGCAAAAGTTTATTAACCCTGGAAGCAAAGTACTACTACGCATGCCCCTAGGGGGATAGATTGGTAGGAAAAGACCATCGCTCTTCCCCGACTTCCACTCATAAGGAAGACAATCAAAGAAACACCCCATGCTTCAAATTTGTCACACAACGGTTACCATACGTGCATGCTACGGGACTTGCAAACCTCAACACAAGTGTCTCTACAATCCACAACCACCCACTAGCATGACTCTAATATTACCATCTTTATATCGCAAAACTATTGCAAGGAATCAAACATATCATATTCAGCGATCTACAAGTTGATGTAGGATTTTATGACTAACCATGTGAATGACCAATTCCTGACATCTCTCTAAATAGATATAAATGAAGCAAGAGAGTTTAACTACAAAAGATATGCCCATGCTCTAACAAATATAAATGAATCAAAAGAGCATTCTACAAATGGCGGTTTTCTATGTGAAGAGAAACAGGCAATCCAAACTTCAAACGATATACGTGAAGCACATGAAGAATTCTATAAAGCCATACTCAAAGGATTTAAGTGAAGTGCAATGAGCATTCTATAAATCAACCAAGGACTATCTCATACCAGCATGGTGAATAAAATAAAAATGAAAACTAAATGCAAAAGACGCTCCAAGACTTGCACATAATGCATGAACAAAACGAATCGGAAAACATACCGATACTTGTTGAAGAAAGAGGGGATCCCTTCCAGGGCATCCCAAAGCTTAGATGCTTGAGTCTCCTTGAATATTTTCTTGGGGTTCCTAGGGCATCCCCAAGCTTGAGCTCTTGCCTCTCTTCCTTTTCCTCATACCGAGACCTCCTCGATTAGACACTTCATCCACACAAAACTTCAACAGAAAACTCGGTAAGATCCGTTAGTATAATAAAGCAAATCACCACTCTAAGTACTGTAGCAAACCAATTCATATCTTACTTTTGCATTGTGTCTACTTTAATATAGCTTTTTCATTGCTTAATCCACTGATATAAATTGATAGATTCATTAAAACAAGCAAATTATGCATCAAAAACAGAATCTGTCAAAAACAGAACAGTCTGTAGCAATCTGAACATTCACCATACTTATGGTACCCCAAAAATTCTACCAAAATTAGGAAAAATAAACAAGTTGGACAGAAATACACTGTAAAAGGAATCATAACCAATTGACGTTCCAGTTAAAAACGTAAAATCGAGCACTACAGCCAAAGTTTCTGTCCTGCACCGTACAAACCAACAAGCATTGTAAACATCCTAAAGGCAAACCTTGGCACATTATTTTTATAATACAATGGAATTGTACAAGGGGATAATTATTTTTGATGAAAAGTTTCTGTAATCAAGATTCACAAAGTTTCCGTGAGCATGAACAAAGTTCAAGGAGCTCTCCCACTTCAACAATGCTTGTCTCTCTCACTTCCACTTTCCTTTTTGAAAAGTTTTTAGGTTCCCCTCTTTATTTATTTTTTGTTTTTAAACTATATGAAAGCACACAACAGAAATAAATGACTCCCTAAAACTTCCGGGTTGTCTCCCTAGCAGCGCTTCTTTAAAGCCATTAAGCTAGGCATATAGTGCTCAAGTAATGAATCCACCCGGATCCCAAGGTATATCAAAGCCAATTTTAATTAACAATGATTTGTAATTTAGTATAGAGCACAAAGTAAAATATATCAAGTAATGACGAAGTCTAACTCTCTTCCTATGCATCGGCATGTCATAAAAGAACAATTCATGCACACATAGTAAAGGCCAATGCATAGTATAAGCAGTTTCTTGCAATTCTATCGTGTTGGATACATAAAGAGGCGGAGATGTACTTCCTCTCTCATAATAATTGCAAGTAGGAGCAGCAAGCACATGCATATTATATTCATCAAAATCATCATGTGCAATGGTAAAAGGCAACCCATCAATATAATCCTTAGTAAGCACAAACTTCTCCAATATAGTGTAGTTTGGAGAATTCAAAAAGATAATAGGACTATCATGCATGGGTGCAATAGCAACAATTTCATGTTTAACATAAGGAACTATAGCGAGTTCCTCTCCATAAGCATAATTCATATTGGCATCTTGGCCACAAGCATAGAAAGCATCATCAAAAAGGGATATTTCAAGAGAAACAACGGGATTATAGCAATCATCATAGCAATCATCCTTCGGTAAGCATGAAGGGGAATAAACAATGTATGAGTTGAAGAGTTACTCTCATTAGAAGGTGGGCACGGGTAGCTAATCAGCTCTTCCTCCTTTTGTTCTTCGCTCTCCTCATCATCTTTTTCATCCAATGAGCTCACAGTTTCATCAATTTCTTCTTCCATAGCTTCCTGCAAAATATTAGTCTCTTCTTGGACAACGAGGTAGGCCTCAATATATAGTTTAACATAGGCATTAGAAGCATAATTATCATAGCAATATTAAAGTATGGCAAAATTTTCAGATTTGTAGAGAGTAGCATCGTACTTTTCAATCAAATAAGCAATTTCATATGCACCCTTAAAAGCAAAAAATTCTTCAATTTGTTGAACATCATAGTAATTATAAACACCCTTAGCATATGAAGATATGATTCCATTATCACTAAACAAGCATTGGTAGGGAAGGTGTTTCTTAGGGTTTTCAGAACAACATGTAACATCATATAATTCACATAAAGTCCAAGCATAGCATTGCAAACGTTGAATTTGATCCCATAATAGTTTCCCTTTTTTAGATATACGGCGTCGTACATAACAAGCATGCTCATCTAAAGATTTGCCCTCAACTAATCTAGTTGGGGTTTCAGCACGAGCACAAAGGGATCGAAGATGATCCAAGTAAAAAGCTTCAGTAATGTGATAGATTTTGAGTGGTTCTTCAACCATTGGTGCAGTATTACAACTAATTTTTTTGGTATTTTGTGTTTCCTACCCATAACTAAAGATAGAAAACAACTAAGAATAGCAAATAAAAATTAATTAGTGATAAAGCAAACAAGCACACACGAGAATATTCACCCCACGCTATGACTCCCCGGCAACGGCGCCAGAAAAAGGGGGTCGCAACATTTTTTGATAAGTAAGAGTGTCGAACCCAACGAGGAGCTAAAGGTAGAATAAATATTCCCTCAAGTTCTATCGACCACCAATACAACTCTACACACGCTTGACGTTTGCTTTATCGGTGTTCAAATAAAGATGCAATAAAGTAAATATAACGAGTGTCGAAAAGTGGTGGTAGGAGTTGTGGAATTGTCCCTAGGCAATTGACTATTTTACTAGACCGGTAATCACTATTGCAATTCTATTTGAGGGAGAGGCATAAGCTAACATATTTTCTCTACTTGGATCATATGCACTTATGATTGGAACTCTAGCAAGCATCCGCAAGTACTAAAGATTCATTAAGGTAAAACCCAACCATAGCATTAAAGTATCAAGTCCCCTTTATCCCATACGCAACAATCCCCTTACTCAGGTTTGTGTTTCACTCACTCACGCAACCCACTATAAGCGAATCATGAATGCATTGCAACACCCTACAGCGGGAATCCCTCACACTTGCGCGACACAGAGGGCACCATAGGACAACACCAATAATAAAACATGCAACTCAAACCAAACATAGCAATTCATCAATTACCGATAGGACAACGGAAATCTACTCAGGTATCATAGGATGGCAACACCTCATTGGATAATAATATGAAGCATAAAGCACCATGTTCAAGTAGAGGGTACAGCGGGTTGCGGGAGAGTGGACCGCTAGATATAGATGGGGGACGGTGATGGAGATGTTGGTGAAGATGGCGGAGGTGTTGGTGAAGATCGTGGTGATGATGATGGCCCCCGGCAGTGCTCCGGCGCCACCAGAAGCAAGGGGGAGAGAGCCCCCCTTCTTCTTCTTCTTCCTTGACCTCCTCCCTAGATGGGAGAAGGGTTTCCCCTCTGGTCCTTGGATCCAGCATGGGAGGGGCGAGAGCCCCTCCGAGATTGGATCTATCTTTCTGTTTCTGCGTTCTCAGATTCTACCCCTTCACCATTTCTTTAATATCCGGAGATCCGTAACTCCGATTGGGGTGAATCTGTCGCCCAGATTTTTCTCATAAAATTAGCTTTCTTGCGGCAAAGGAAGGGCGTCAACTGCCTTACTGGTGGCCCATGAGAGTGTAGGCGCGCCCAGGGGGGTGGGCGCGCCCCCCTGTCTCGTGGCCACCTCGGACACCGTTTCGTGTTGATTCTTCCTCCGGAAAATCCCAAATATTCCAAAATAATTCTCTGTCCGTTTTTATACCGTTTGGACTCTGTTTGATATTGGTTTTCTGTGAACCATAAAACATGCAACAGACAGGAACTGGCACTGGGCACTGGATCAATATGTTAGTCCCAAAAATAGTATAAAAAATTTCCTACGAACACGCAAGATCATGGTGATGGCATAGCAACGAGAGGGGAGAGTGTTGTCCACGTACCCTCGTAGACCGTAAGCGGAAGCGTTATGACAACGCGGTTGATGTAGTCGTATGTCTTCACGATCCGACGATCCAAGTACCGAACGTACGGCACCTCCGAGTTCAGCACACGTTCAGCTCGATGACGATCCCCGGGCTCCGATCCAGCAAAGCTTCGGGGATGAGTTCCGTCAGCACGACGGCGTGGTGACGATGATGATGCTCTACCGGCGCAGGGCTTCGCCTAAACTCCGCGACGATATGACCGAGGTGGAATATGGTGGAGGGGGGCACCGCACATGGCTAAGGAACGATCCGTAGATCAACTTGTGTGTCATGGGGTGTCCCCCTGCCCCCGTATATAAAGGAGCAAGGGAGGAGGAGGACGGCCCTAGGTGGAGGGCGCGCCAAGGGGAGTCCTACTCCCACCAGGAGTAGGACTCCTTCTTTCCTAGTCCAACTAGGAGAAGGGGGGAAAGGAGGGAAGTGGAGAAGGAAGGGAGAGGGGGGCCGCGCCCCAAACCCTTTGTCCAATTCGGACTGGGCTTGGGAGGGGCGCGCGCCACCTCCTGGCTCCTTCCCACTAAGGCCCATTAAGGCCCAATACTCTTCCCCGTATTCCCGTAACTCCCCGGTACTCCAAAAAATACCCGAATCAATCGGAACCTTTCCGAACTCCGAATATAGTCGTACAATATATCGATCTTTACGTCTCGACCATTTTGAGACTCCTCGTCATGTCCCCGATCTCATCCGGGACTCCGAACTCCTTCGGTACATCAAAACTCATAAACTCATAATAAAACTGTCATCGAAACCTTAAGCGTGCGTACCCTACGGGTTCGAGAACTATGTAGACATGACCTAGAACTATTCTTGGTCAACAACCAATAGCGAAACCTGGATGCTCATATTGGCTCCTACATATTCTACAAAGATCTTTATCGGTCAAACCGCATAACAACATACGTTGTTCCCTTTGTCATCGGTATGTTACTTGCCCGAGATTCGATCGTCGGTATCCAATACCTAGTTCAATCTCGTTACCGGCAAGTCTCTTTACTCGTTACGTAATGCATCATTCCGTAACTAACTCATTAGCTACATTGCTTGCAAGGCTTATAGTGATGTGCATTACCGAGAGGGCCCAGAGATACCTCTCCGACAATCGGAGTGACAAAACCTAATCTCGAAATACGCCAACCCAACATGTACCTTTGGAGACACCTGTAGTACTCCTTTATAATCACCTAGTTACGTTGTGACGTTTGGTAGCACCCAAAGTGTTCCTCCGGCAAACGGGAGTTGCATAATCTCATAGTTACAGGAACATGTATAAGTCATGAAGAAAGCAATAGCAACATACTAAATGATCAAGTGCTAGGCTAACGGAATGGGTCATGTCAATCACATCATTCTCCTAATGATGTGATCCCGTTAATCAAATGACAACTCATGTCTATGGCTAGGAAACTTAACCATCTTTGATTCACGAGCTAGTCAAGTAGAGGCATACTAGTGACACTATGTTTGTCTATGTATTCACACATGTATTATGTTTCCGGTTAATACAATTCTAGCATGAATAATAAACATTTATCATCAAATAAGGAAATAAATAATAACTTTATTATTGCCTCTAGGGCATATTTCCTTCAGTCTCCCACTTGCACTAGAGTCAATAATCTAGTTCACATCGCCATGTGATTTAATACCAATATTCATATCTGTATATGATTAACACCCATAGTTCAGATCTTCATGTGACCAACACCCAAAGGGTTTACTAGAGTCAATAATCTAGTTCACATTGCTATGTGATTAACACCCAAAGAGTACAAAGGTATGATCATGTTTTGCTCGTGAGAGAAGCTTAGTCAACGGTTCTGTCACATTCAGAGCCGCATGTATTTTGCAAATACTCTATGTCAACAATGCTCTGCACGGAGCTACTCTAGCTAATTGCTCCCACTTTCAGTATGTATCCAGATTGAGACTTAGAGTCATCTGGATCAGTGTGAAAGCTTGCACCAATGTAACTATTTACGACGGGCTCTTTTATCACCTCCATAATCGAGAAATATTTCCTTAGTCCTCACTAAGGATATTCTTGACCAATGTCCAGTGATCTACTCCTAGATCGCTATTGTACTCCCTTGCCAAATAAAGAGCAAGGTATACAATAGGTCTGGTACATAACATAGCATACTTTATAGAACCTATGACTGAGGCATAGGGAATGACTTTTCATTCTCTTTCTATTTTCTGCCATGGTCGGGTCTTGAGTCTTACTCAACTTCACACCTTTGCATCACAGGCAAGAACTCCTTCTTTGACTGTTCTATTTTGAACTATTTCAAAATTTTATCAAGGTATGTACTCATTGAAAAATCTTATCGAGCGTCTTGATCTATCTCAATAGATCTTGATGCTCAATATTTAAGTAGCTTTACTGAGGTCTTTCTTTTAAAGAACTCCTTTCAAACACTCCTTTATGCTTTGCAGAATAATTCTACATTATTTCTGATCAACAATATGTCATTCACATATACTTATCAGAAATGTTGTAGTGCTCCCACTCACTTTCTTGTAAATACAGGCTTCACCGTAAGTCTGTACAAAACTATATGCTTTGATCAACTCATCAAAGCGTATATTCCAACTCCGAGATGCTTGCACCAGTCCATAGATGGATCGCTGGAGCATGCACATTTTGTTAGCACCTTTAGGATTGACAAAACCTTCTGGTTGCATCATATACAACTCTTCTTTAAGAAAACCATTAAGGAATGCAGTTTTGACATCCATTTGCAGATTTCATAAAATGTGGCAATTTCTAACATGATTTGGACAGACTTAAGCATCGCTACAGTTGAGAAAATCTCATTGTAGTCAACACCTTGAACTTGTCAAAAACCTTTTTGCGACAAATCAAGCTTTGTAGATAGTAACACTACTATCAACGTCCGTCTTCCTCTTGAAGATCCATTTATTTCTTATGGTTTGTCGATCATCGGGCAAGTCCACCAAAGTCCACACTTTGTTCTCATACAGGGATCCTATCTCAGATTTCATGGCCTCCAGCCATTTTGCGGAATCTGGGCTCATCATCGCTTCCTCATAGTTCGTAGGTTCGCCATGGTCAAGTAACATGACTTCCAAAATAGGATTACCGTACCACTCTGGTGCGGATCTTACTCTGGAAGACCTACGAGGTTCTATAGTGACTTAATCTGAAGTTTCATGATCATCATCATTAACTTCCTCACTAATTGGTGTAGTAGTCACAGGAACAGATTTCTGTGATGAACTAATTTCCAATAAGGGAGCAGGTACAGTTACCTCATCAAGTTCTACTTTCCTCCCACTCACTTCTTTCGAGAGAAACTTCTTCTCTAGAAAGGATCCAATCTTGGCAATGAATGTTTTGCCTTCAGATCTGTGATAGAAGGTGTACCCAACCAGTTTCCTTTGGGCATTCTATGAAGACGCACTTCTCCGATTTGGGTTTGAGCTTATCAGGATGAAACTTTTTCATATAAGCATCGTAGCCCTAAACTTTAAGAAACGGCAACTTGGGTTTCTTGCTTAACCACAGTTCATATAGTGTCGTCTCAACGGATTTAGATGGTGCCCTTTTAACGTGAATGCAGCTGTCTCTAATGCATAACCCCAAAACGATAATGGTAAATCAATAAGAGACATCATAGATTGCACCATATCCAATAAAGTGCGGTTACGACATTCGGACACACCATAACGTTGTGGTGTTCCAGGTGGCATGAGCTATGAAACTATTCCACATTGTTTTAATTGAAGACCAAACTCGTAACTCAAATATTCGTCTCCGCGATCAGATCGCAGAAACTTTATTTTCTTGTTACGATGATTTTTCCACTTCACTCTGAAATTCTTTGAACCTTTCAACTATTTCAGACTTATGTTTCATCAAGTAGATATACCCATATCTGCTCAAATCATCTTGTGAAGGTCATAAAATAACGATACTTGCCACGAGCATCAACACTCATTGGATCACATACATCGGTATGTATTATTTCCAACAAGTCAGTAGCTCGTTCCATTGTTCCGAAGAACGGAGTTTTAGTCATCTTGCCCAAAAGGCACGGTTCGCAAGCATCAAATGATTCATAACCAAGTGATTCCGAAAATCCATCTTTATGGAGTTTCTTCATGCGCTTTACACCGATATGACCCAAACGGCAGTGCCACAAATAAGTTGCACTATCATTATTAACTTTGCATCTTTTGGCATCAATATTATGAATATGTGTATCACTACGATCGAGATCCAACAAACTATTTTCATTGGGTGTATGACCATTGAAGGTTTTATTCATGTAAACAGAACAACAATTATTCTCTGATTTTAAATGAATAACCGTATTGCAATAAACATGATCAAATCATATTCATGCTCAACGCAAACGCCAAATAACATTTATTTAGGTTCTACACAAATCTCGAAAGTGTAGGGAGAGTGTGATGATGATCATATCAATCTTGGAACTATTTCCAACACACATCGTCACTTCACCCTCAACTAGTCTCTGTTTATTCCGTAACTCCTGTTTTGAGTTACTAATATTTAGCAACCGAACAAGTATCAAATACTCAGGGGCTACTATAAACACTAGTAAGGTACACATCAATAACCTGTATATCAAATATACCCTTGTTCACTTTGCCATCCTTCTTATCCACCAAATATTCAGGGTATTTCCGTTTCCAGTGACCATTTCCTTTGCAGTGTAAGCACTCAGTTTCAGGCTTTGGTCCAGCTTTGGTCTTCTTCACGGGAGTGACAACTTGTTTGCCATTCTACTTGAAGTTTCCCTTTCTTTCCCTTTGCCCTTTTCTTGAAACTAGTGGTCTTGTCAATCATCAACACTTGATGCTCTTTCTTGATTTCTACCTTCGTCGATTTCAACATCACGAAGAGCTCGGGAATTGTTTTCGTCATCCCTTGCATACTATAGTTCATCACGAAGTTCTAGTAACTTAGTGATGGTGACTAGAGAATTCTGTCAATCACTATCTTATCTGGAAGATTAACTCCCACTTGATTCAAGTGATTGAAGTACCCAGACAATCTGAGCACATGCTTACTAGTTGAGCGATTCTCCTCCATCTTTTAGCTATAGAACTTGTTGGAGACTTCATATCTCTCAACTCGGGTATTTGCTTGAAATATTAACTTCAATTCCTGGAACATCTCATATGGTCCATGACGTTCAAAACATCTTTGAAGTCCCGATTCTAAGCCGTTAAGCATGGTGCACTAAACTATCAAGTAGTCATCATATTGAGCTAGCCAAACGTTCATAACGTCTGCGTCTGCTCCTGCAATAGGTCTGTCACCTAGCGGTGCATTAAGGACATAATTCTTCTGTGCAGCAATGAGGATAAACCTCAGATCACGGATCCAATCCGCATCATTGCTACTAACATCTTTCAACACAATTTTCTCTAGGAACATATCAAAATAAACATATGAAAGCAACAACGCAAGCTATTGATCTACAACATAATTTGCAAAATACTACCAGGACTAAGTTCATGATAAATTTAAGTTCAATTAATCATATTACTTAAGAACTCCCACTTAGAAAGACATCTCTCTAATCCTCTAAGTGATTACGTGATCCATATCAACTACACCATGTCCAATCATCACGTGAGATGGAGTAGTTTCAATGGTGAACATCAATATGTTGATCATATCTACTATATGATTCACGCTCGACCTTTCGGTCTCCGTGTTCCAAGGCCATATCTGTATATGCTAGGCTCGTCAAGTTTAACCTGAGTATTCCGCGTGTGCAACTGTTTTGCACCCGTTGTATTTTAACGTAGAGCCTATCACACCCGATCATCACGTGGTGTCTCAGCACGAAGAACTTTCGCAACGGTGCATACTCAGGGAGAACACTTCTTGATAATTAGTGAGAGATCATCTTAAAATGCTACCGTCAAACAAAACAGAATAAGATGTATAACAGATAAACATCATATGCAATCAAAATATGTGACATGATATGGCCATGATCATATTGCGCCTTTGATCTCCATCTCCAAAGTACTGTCATGATCTCTATCGTTACCGGCACAACACCATGATCTTCATCATCTTGATCTATATAAATGTGTCGTCACATGGTCGTCTCGCCAACTATTGCTCTTGCAACTATTGCTATCACATAGCGATAAAGTAAAGCAATTATTTGGCACTTGCATCTTATGCAACAAAGAGACAACCATAGGGCTTCTGACAGTTGTCGATAACTTCAACAAAACATGATCATCTCATACAACAACTTATATCTCATCACGTCTTGACCATATCACATCACAACATGCCCTGCAAAAACAAGTTAGACGTCCTCTACTTTGTTGTTGCAAATTTTACGTGGCTGCTACGGGCTGAGCAAGAACCTTTCTTACCTACGCATCAAAACCACAATGATAGTTCGTCAAGTTAGTGCTATTTTAACCTTCGCAAGGACCGGGCGTAGCCACACTCGGTTCAACTAAAGTTGGAGAAACAGACACCCGCTAGTCACCTGTGTGCAAAGCATGGCGGTAAAACCAGTCTCGCGTAAGCATACGCGTAATGTCGGTCCGAGCCGCTTCATCCAACAATACCGCCGAACCAATGTATGACATGCTGGTAAGAAGTATGACTTGTATCGCCCACAACTCACTTGTGTTCTACTCGTGCAAATAACATCAACGCATAAAACCTAGGCTCAGATGCCACTGTTGGGGAACATAGTAATTTCAAAAAAATTCCTACGAACACGCAAGATCATGGTGATGGCATAGCAACGAGAGGGGAGAGTGTTGTCCACGTACCCTCGTAGACCGTAAGCGGAAGCGTTATGACAACGCGGTTGATGTAGTCGTACGTCTTCACGATCCGACCGATCCAAGTACCGAACGTACGGCACCTCCGAGTTCAGCACACGTTCAGCTTGATGACGATCCCCGGGCTCCGATCCAGCAAAGCTTCGGGGATGAGTTCCGTCAGCACGACGGCGTGGTGACGATGATGATGCTCTACCGGTGCAGGGCTTCGCCTAAACTCCGCGACGATATGACCGAGGTGGAATATGGTGGAGGGGGGCACCGCACACGGCTAAGGAACGATCCGTAGATCAACTTGTGTGTCATGGGGTGTCCCCCTGCCCCCGTATATAAAGGAGCAAGGGAGGAGGAGGCCGGCCCTAGGAGGAGGGCGCGCCAAGGGGAGTCCTACTCCCACCGGGAGTAGGACTCCTTCTTTCCTAGTCCAACTAGGAGAAGGGGGGAAAGGAGGGAAGTGGAGAAGGAAGGGAGAGGGGGGCCGCGCCCCAAACCCTTTGTCCAATTCAGACTGGGCTTGGGAGGGGCGCGCGCCACCTCCTAGCTCCTTCCCACTAAGGCCCAATACTCTTCCTCGTATTCCCGTAACTCCCCGGTACTCCAAAAAATATCCGAATCACTCGGAACCTTTCCAAACTCCGAATATAGTCGTCCAATATATCGATCTTTACATCTCGACCATTTCGAGACTCCTCGTCATGTCCCCTATCTCATCCGGGACTCCGAACTCCTTCGGTACATCAAAACTCATAAACTCATAATAAAACTGTCATCGAAACCTTAAGCGTGCGGACCCTACGGGTTCGAGAACTATGTACACATTACCTAGAACTATTCTTGGTCAATAACCAATAGAGGAACCTGGATGCTCATATTGGCTCCTACATATTCTACGAAGATCTTTATCGGTCAAACCGCATAACAACATACGTTGTTCCCTTTGTCATCGGTATGTTACTTGCCCGAGATTCGATCGTCGGTATCCAATACCTAGTTCAATCTCGTTACTGGCAAGTCTCTTTACTTGTTACGTAATGCATCATTCCGTAACTAACACATTAGCTACATTGCTTGCAAGGCTTATAGTGATGTGCATTACTGAGAGGGCCCAGAGATACCTCTCCGACAATCGGAGTGACAAAACCTAATCTCGAAATGCGCCAACCCAACATGTACCTTTGGAGACACATGTAGTACTCCTTTATAGTCACCCAGTTACGTTGTGACGTTTGGTAGCACCCAAAGTGTTCCTCCGGCAAACGGGAGTTGCATAATCTCATAGTTACAGGAACATGTATAAGTCATGAAGAAAGCAATAGAAACATACTAAACGATCAAGTGCTAGGCTAACGGAATGGGTCACGTCAATCACATCATTCTCCTAATAATGTGATCCCGTTAATCAAATGACAAGTCATGTCTATGGCTAGGAAACTTAACCATCTTTGATTCACGAGCTAGTCAAGTAGAGGCATACTAGTGACACTATGTTTGTCTATGTATTCACACATGTATTATGTTTCCGGTTAATACAATTCTAGCATGAATAATAAACATTTATCATGAAATAAGGAAATAAATAATAACTTTATTATTGCCTCTAGGGCATATTTCCTTCAGTGTCCACCATATATATATCGTATGAAGAGGTGGATGTCCACCGCCCTGTGAGCGGTGGCTCCTGTACGTCTCCCATGTCGTCGTCCATACCGTCGATGTCTTTGGAGTCGAAGTCAAGCACGTCAGTTAAATCATCGACCGTGGCAATGATGTGGGTGGTGGGTGGGCAGTGAATTCCTTCGTCACCTGCTTCCCACTCAAGCCGAACATAGTTTGACCCAGAGCCTCCTGACAAAGAGAGAAACTTTAACGAGTTTAGCATGTCACCAAAGGGCGAGTGCTGAAAGATGTCCGCAGCGGTAAACTCCATTACCAGAGCCCAACCTGGCTCGAGGGTATGCGGATCGGAACCAACAGCCGGATACGAGTCCGGGGGCCCGGGGTTACAGGTCTACACAGAGGTGAGACCTGTGTTCGGATCCACCACCGATGAGTATGCGGCCTGTGGGGCGGGGACTAGCCCTCCCTCCTTGGGCAACGCAACCTGTTCCGGATTTAGATCCGGGGCTATTGCAGGGATGATATTCCGAGCATTGTCCGACAGCAGGTCTAGGTCGTGCCTGTCGTGACTGTCAGGCGCTCCTGGCACAAGGCCGAATTCGTCGAAGATCAAGTCTCCGCGAATATTTGTTGTGTAGTTCAAGTTTCCAAACCTGATCTGGTGGCCAGGGGCGTAGCTGTCGATCTGCTCCAGATGACCAAGCGAATTGGCCCGGAGTGCGAAGCCGCCGAACACAAAGATGTGTCTGGGGAGAAAAGTCTCGCCCTAGACGGTGTTGTTGGCGATTGAAGACGCCATCAAGCCTCAAAGCGACGACATAGAGGAACTCTCAATGAAAGCACCAATGTCGGTGTCAAAACCAACGGATCTTGGGTAGGGGGTCCCGATCTGTGCGTCTTAGGCTGATGGTAACAGGAAGCGAGGGACACAATGTTTACCCAGGTTCGGTCCCTCTCGATGGAGGTAAAACCCTACTTCCTGCTTGATTAATATTGAAGATATGAGTAGTACAAGAGTAGATCTACCACGAGATCATAGAGGCTAAACCCTAAGGACCAAACTCTTCAGTTTATATAGACACCGGAGAGGGCTAGGGTTTACATGGAGTCGGTTACAAGGAAGGAAATATAATATCCGAATCGCCAAGCTTGTCTTCCACACAAAGGAGATTCCCATCTGGACACGGGCCGAAGTCTTGAGTCGTGTATCTTCACGCTTCGATAGTCCACACGACGTATATAGTCCGGCTGTCCGGATACCCCCTAATCCAGGACTCCCTCACCCATGGCGTGGGATGGGCGAGAGCCCCTCCGAGATTGAATCTATCTTTCTGTTTCTGCTTTCTCAGATTCTACCCCTTCACCGTTTCCTTAATATCCGGAGATCCGTAACTCTGATTGGGATGAATCTTTCGCCCAGATTTTTCTCATAAAATTAGCTTTCTTGCGGAAAAAGAAGGGCATCAACCGCCTTACGGGTGGCCCACGAGAGTGCCAGGCGTGCCCAGGGGGGGTGGGCGTGCCCCCCTGTCTCATGGCCACCTCGGACATCGTTTCGCGTTGATTCTTCCTTCGGAAAATCCCAAATATTCCAAAATAATTCTCTGTCCGTTTTTATCCTGTTTGGACTCCGTTTGATATTGGTTTTCTGCGAAACATAAAACATGCAACAGACAGGAACTGGCACTGGGCACTGGTCTAATATGTTAGTCCCAAAAATAGTATAAAAAATTGCCAAAATTATTTGAAAGTTGAAGAATATTGGCATGGAACAATCAAAAATTATAGATACGACGGAGACGTATCAGCATCCCCAAGCTTAATTCCTGCTCGTCCTCGAGTAGGTAAATGATAAAAAAAGATAATTTTTTATGTGGAATGCTACCTAGCATAATCTTTATCATATGTCTAATCATGGCATGAATATTAAGACACGAGTGATTCAAAGCAATAGTCTATCATTTGACATAAAAAATGATAATACTTCGAGCATACCAATAAATCAATCATGTCTTTTCAAAACAACAATGCCAAAGCAAGCTTATCCCGACAAAATCATACAGTTTGGCCATGCTTCATCTTTGTCACACAAAATGCTCCCATCATGCACAACCCCGATGACAAGCCGAGCAATTGGTTCGTACTTTTTAACGCGCTTCAGCGTTTTCAACCCTCACACAATACATGAGCGAAAGCCATGGATATAGCACTATAGGTGGAATAGAATATAATGATGGAGGTTATGTGGAGAAGACAAAAAAAGGGAGAAAGTCTCACATCGACGCGGCTAATCAACGGGCTATGGAGATGCCCATCAATTGATGTCAATGTGAGGAGTAGGGATTGCCATGCAACGGATGCACTAAGAGCTATAAATGTATGAAAGCTCAACAAAAGAAACTAAGTGGGTGTGCATCCAACTTGCTTGCTCATGAAGACCTAGGGCATTTAAGGAAGCCCATCGTTGGAATATACAAGCCAAGTTCTATAATGAAAATTCCCACTAGTATATGAAAGTGACAACATAGGAGACAATCTATATGAAGAACATGGTGGTACTTTGAAGCACAAGTATGGAAAAAGGATAGTAAAATTGCCCCTTTTCTTTTCTTTTCTTTTTATTTTTTAATTTTTTTTTATTTTTGGGTGGGCTTCTTTGCCCCTTTTTTTATTTAGGCTTCTTTGGCCTTTCCTTTTTTTATTTTTTTATTTTTTTATGGGTCAATGCTCTATAATGATGATCATCACACTTTTATTTACTTACAACTCGATATTACAACTCGATACTAGAACAAAGATATGACTCTATATGAATGCCTCCGGCGGTCTACCGGGATGTGCAATGATCTAGCGTAGCAATGACATCAAAAAAACGGAAAAGCCATGAAAACATCATGCTAGCTATCTTACGATCATGCGAAGCAATATGACAATAAATGCTCAAGTCATGTATATGATGATGATGGAAGTTGCATGGCAATATATCTCGGAATGGCTATGGAAATGCCATGATAGGTAGGTATGGTGGTTGTTTTGAGGAAGATATAATGAGGCTTATGTGTGATAGAGCGTATCGTATAACGGGGTTTGGATGCACCGGCGAAGCTTGCACCAACTCTCGAGGTGAGAAAGAGCAATGCACGGTACCGAAGAGGCTAGCAATGATGGAAAGGTAAAAGTGCGTATAATCCATGGACTCACATTAGTCACAAAGAACTCATATACTTATTGCAAAAGTTTATTAACCCTCGAAGCAAAGTACTACTACGCATGCCCCTAGGGGGATAGATTGGTAGGAAAAGACCATCGCTCTTCCCCGACTTCCACTCATAAGGAAGACAATCAAAGAAACACCCCATGCTTCAAATTTGTCACACAATGGTTACCATACGTGCATGCTACGGGACTTGCAAACCTCAACACAAGTGTCTCTACAATCCACAACCACCCACTAGCATGACTCTAATATTACCATCTTTATATCGCAAAACTATTGCAAGGAATCAAACATATCATATTCAGCGATCTACAAGTTGATGTAGGATTTTATGACTAACCATGTGAATGACCAATTCCTGACATCTCTCTAAATAGATATAAATGAAGCAAGAGAGTTTAACTACAAAAGATATGCCCATGCTCTAACAAATATAAATGAAGCAAAAGAGCATTCTACAAATGGCGGTTTTCTATGTGAAGAGAAACAGGCAATCCAAACTTCAAACGATATACGTGAAGCACATGAAGAATTCTATAAAGCCATACTCAAAGGATTTAAGTGAAGTGCGATGAGCATTCTATAAATCAACCAAGGACTATCTCATACCAGCATGGTGAATAAAATAAAAATGAAAACTAAATGCAAAAGACGCTCCAAGACTTGCACATAATGCATGAACAAAACGAATCGGAAAACATACCGATACTTGTTGAAGAAAGAGGGGATCCCTTCCAGGGCATCCCAAAGCTTAGACGCTTCAGTCTCCTTGAATATTGTCTTGGGGTTCCTAGGGCATACCCAAGCTTGAGCTCTTGCCTCTCTTCCTTTTCCTCATACCGAGACCTCCTCGATTAGACACTTCATCCACACAAAACTTCAACAGAAAACTCGGCAAGATCCGTTAGTATAATAAAGCAAATCACCACTCTAAGTACTGTAGCAAACCAATTCATATCTTAATTTTGCATTGTGTCTACTGTAATATAGCTTTTTCATTGCTTAATCCACTGATATAAATTGATAGATTCATTAAAACAAGCAAATTATGCATCAAAAACAGAATCTGTCAAAAACAGAACAGTCTGTAGCAATCTGAACATTCACCATACTTCTGGTACCCCAAAAATTCTACCAAAATTAGGAAAAATAAACAAGTTGGACAGCAAGGCATTGTAAAAGGAATCATAACCAATTGATGTTCCAGTTAAAAACGTAAAATCGAGCACTACAGCCAAAGTTTCTGTCCTGCACCGTACAAACCAACAAGCATTGTAAACATCCAAAAGGCAAACCTTGGCACATTATTTTTATAATACAATGGAATTGTACAAGGGGATAATTATTTTTGATGAAAAGTTTCTGTAATCAAGATTCACAAAGTTTCCGTGAGCATGAACAAAGTTCAAGGAGCTCTCCCACTTCAACAATGCTTGTCTCTCTCACTTCCACTTTCCTTTTTGAAAAGTTTTTAGGTTCCCCTCTTTATTTATTTTTTGTTTTTAAACTATATGAAAGCACTCAACAGAAATAAATGACTCCCTAAAACTTCCGGGTTGTCTCCCTAGCAGCGCTTTCTTTAAAGCCATTAAGCTAGGCATATAGTGCTCAAGTAATGAATCCACCCGGATCCTAAGGTATATCAAACCCAATTTTAATTAACAATGATTTGTAATTTAGTATAGAGCACAAAGTAAAATATATCAAGTAATGACGAAGTCTAACTCTCTTCCTATGCATCGGCATGTCATAAAAGAACAATTCATGCACACATAGTAAAGGCCAATGCATAGTATAAGCAGTTTCTTGCAATTCTATCGTGTTGGATACATAAAGAGGCGGAGATGTACTTCCTCTCTCATAATAATTGCAAGTAGGAGCAGCAAGCACATGCATATTATATTCATCAAAATCATCATGTGCAATGGTAAAAGGCAACCCATCAATATAATCCTTAGTAAGCACAAACTTCTCCAATATAGTGTAGTTTGGAGAATTCAAAAAGATAATAGGACTATCATGCGTGGGTGCAATAGCAACAATTTCATGTTTAACATAAGGAACTATAGCGAGTTCCTCTCCATAAGCATAATTCATATTGGCATCTTGGCCACAAGCAAAGAAAGCATCATCAAAAAGGGATATTTCAAGAGAAACAACGGGATTATAGCAATCATCATAGCAATCATCCTTCGGTAAGCATGAAGGGGAATAAACAATGTATGAGTTGAAGAGTTACTCTCATTAGAAGGTGGGCACGGGTAGCTAATCAGCTCTTCCTCCTTTTGTTCTTCGCTCTCCTCATCATCTTTTTCATCCAATGAGCTCACAATTTCATCAATTTCTTCTTCCATAGCTTCCTGCAAAATATTAGTCTCTTCTTGGACAACGAGGTAGGCCTCAATATATAGTTTAACATAGGAATTAGAAGCATAATTATCATAGCAATATTAAAGTATGGCAAAAATTTCAGATTTGTAGAGAGTAGCATCATACTTTTCAATCAAATAAACAATTTCATATGCACCCTTAAAAGCAAAAAATTCTTCAATTTGTTGAACATCATAGTAATTATAAACACCCTTAGCATATGAAGATATGATTCCATTATCACTAAACAAGCATTGGTAGGGAAGGTGTTTCTTAGGGTTTTCAGAACAACATGTAACATCATATAATTCACATAAAGTCCAAGCATAGCATTGCAAAATGTTGAATTTGATCCCATAATAGTTTCCCTTTTTCAGATATACGGTGTCGTACATAACAAGCATGCTCATCTAAAGATTTTCCCTCAACTAATCTAGTTGGGGTTTTAGCACGAGCACAAAGGTATCGAAGATGATCCAAGTAAAAAGCTTCAGTAATGTGATAGATTTTGAGTGGTTCTTCAACCATTGGTGCAGTATTACAACTAATTTTTTTGGTATTTTGCGTTTCCTACCCATAACTAAAGATAGGAAACAACTAAGAATAGCAAATAAAAATTAATTAGTGATAAAGCAAACAAGCACACACGAGAATATTCACCCCACGCTATGACTCCCCGGCAACGGCGCCAGAAAAAGGGGGTCGCAACATTTTTTGATAAGTAAGAGTGTCGAACCCAACGAGGAGCTAAAGGTAGAATAAATATTCCCTCAAGTTCTATCGACCACCAATACAACTCTACGCACGCTTGACATTCGCTTTATCGGTGTTCAAATAAAGATGTAATAAAGTAAATATAACGAGTGTCGAAAAGTGGTGGTAGGAGTTGTGGAATTGTCCCTAGGCAATTGACTATTTTACTAGACCGGTAATCACTATTGCAATTCTATTTGAGGGAGAGGCATAAGCTAACATACTTTCTCTACTTGGATCATATGCACTGATGATTGGAACTCTAGCAAGCATCCGCAAGTACTAAAGATTCATTAAGGTAAAACCCAACCATAGCATTAAAGTATCAAGTCCCCTTTATCCCATACGCAACAATCCCCTTACTCAGGTTTGTGTTTCAGTCACTCACGCAACCCACTATAAGCGAATCATGAATGCATTGCAACACCCTACAGAGGGAATCCCTCACGCTTGCGCGACACAGAGGGAACCATAGGACAACACCAATAATAAAACATGCAACTCAAACCAAACATAGCAATTCATCAATCACCGATAGGACAACGGAAATCTACTCAGATATCATAGGATGGCAACACCTCATTGGATAATAATATGAAGCATAAAGCACCATGTTCAAGTAGAGGGTACAGCGGGTTGCGGGAGAGTGGACCGCTAGATATAGATGGGGGAAGGTGATGGAGATGTTGGTGAAGATGGCGGAGGTGTTGGTGAAGATCGTGGTGATGATGACGGCCCCCGGCAGTGCTCCGGCGCCACCAAAAGCAAGGGGGAGAGAGCCCCCCTTCTTCTTCTTCTTCTTCCTTGACCTCCTCCCTAGATGGGAGAAGGGTTTCCCCTCTGGTTCTTGGATCCGGCGTGGGAGGGGCGAGAGCCCCTCCGAGATTGGATCTATCTTTCTGTTTCTGCGTTCTCAGATTCTACCCCTTCACCATTTCTTTAATATCCGGAGACCCGTAACTCCGATTGGGGTGAATCTGTCGCCCAGATTTTTCTCATAAAATTAGCTTTCTTGCGGCAAAGGAAGGGCGTCAACTGCCTTACTAGTGGCCCATGAGAGTGTAGGCGCGCCCAGGGGGGTGGGCGCGCCCCCCTGTCTCGTGGCCACCTCGGACACCGTTTCGTGTTGATTCTTCCTCCGGAAAATCCCAAATATTCCAAAATAATTCTCTGTCCGTTTTTATACCGTTTGGACTCTGTTTGATATTGGTTTTCTGTGAACCATAAAACATGCAACACACAGGAACTGGCACTGGGCACTGGATCAATATGTTAGTCCCAAAAATAGTATAAAAAATTGCCAAAAGTATATGAAAGTTGAAGAAAATTGGCATGGAACAATCAAAAATTATAGATACGACGGAAACGTATCACCAGTGCGGGCGACGGGCGGCGTCGGTTCTTGTCGGGCGGAGAGGAGAGGAGGATAAATAGAACTGGCAACGACGGGGTGATACGTCCATTTTGCATCATGCTTTTATATCAATATTTATTGCATTATGGGCTGTTATTACACAATATATCTTAATACTTATGGCTATTCTCTCTTATTTTACAAGGTTCACCATGAAGAGGGGGGATGCCGGCAGCTGGAATTTTGGCTGGAAAAGGAGCAAACGTTGGAAACCTATTCTGCACAACTCCAGAAGTCCTGAAACTCCACGAAACAACTTTTTCGAATTTATAAGAATTTCTGAGCGAAAGAAATAGGCCAGGGGGCCCACACCCTGTCCAGGAGACAGGGGACGCCCCCACTGGTTGGCCTCCGACGTCCATCTTCTGCTATATCATCACTTTTACCCTGGAAAAAATCAGGGGCAAGTTTACGGGACGAAACTCCGCCGCCACGAGGCGGATCCTTGGCGGAATCAATCTAGGGCTCTGGAAGAGCTGTTCTGCCGGGGACACTTCCCTCCGGGAGGGGGAAATCATCACCAACGTCATCACCAACGATCCTCTCATCGGGAGGGGGTCAATCTCCATCAACATCTTCACCAGCACCATCTCCTCTCAAACCCTAGTTCATCTCTTGTATCTAATCTTGTATCCAAAACCACAAATTGGTACGTGTGGGTTGCTAGTAGTGTTGATTATCCTTGTAGTTGATACTTATTGGTTTACTTGGTGGAAGATCATATGTTCAGATCCTTAATGCATATTATTACACCTCTGATTATGAACATGAATATGCTTTGTGAGTAGTTACTTTAGTTCCTGAGGACATGGGTGAAGTCTTGCTATTAGTAGTCATGTGAATTTGGTATTCGCTCGATGATTTGATGAGATAAATGTTGTCTTCTCCACGAGTGGTGTCATGTGAACATCGACTACATGACACTTCACCATTATTGGGCCTAGAGGAGGGCATAGGGAAGTAATAAGTAGATGATGGGTTGCTAGAGTGACAGAAGCTTAAACCCTAGTTTATGCGTTGCTTCGTTAGGGGCTGATTTGGATCCACATGTTTCATGCTATGGTTAGGTTTACCTTAATACTTTTGTTGTAGTTGCGGATGCTTGCAATAGGGGTTAATCATAAGTGGGATGCTTGTCCAAGTAAGGGCAGTACCCAAGCACTGGTCCACCCACATATCAAATTATCAAAGTACCAAACGCGAATCATATGAGCGTGATGAAAACTAGCTTGACGATAATTCCCAATGTGTCCTCTGGGGCTCCTTTCTCATTATCAGAATTTGTCCAGGCTTATCCTTTGCTACATAAAGGATTGGGCCACCTTGCTGCACTTTATTTACTTTGTTTACTTGTTACTCGTTACTATTTATCCTATCACAAAACCATCTATCACCTACAATTTCAGTGCTTGCAGAAAACCTTACTGAAACCGCTTATCATTTCCTTCTGCTCCTCATTGGGTTCGACACTCTTACTTATCGAAAGGAATATGATAGATCCCCTACACTTGTGGGTCATCAAGACTCTTTTCTGGCGCCGTTGCCGGGGAGTGTAGCGCTTTTGGTGAGTGGAATTTGGTAAGGAAACATTTATGTAGTGTGCTGAAATTTTCTGTTACTTATCACTATGGAAACTAATCCTTTGAGGGGCTTGTTTGGGGTATCTTCACCCCAACCAGAAGAGCAAAGAGTTGCTCCCCAACCTACTGAACTTTATGAAAATATTTACTTTGAGATTCCTTCGAGTATGATAGAGAAACTGCTAGCTAATCCATTTGCAGGAGATGGAACATTGCATCCCGATATACACCTTATCTTTGTGGATGAAGTTTGTGGATTATTTAAGCTTGCAGGTATTGCCGATGATGTTGTCAAAAGTAAGGTCTTCCCTTTATCTTTGAAGGGAGATGCATTGACATGGTATAGGCTATGTGATGATACGGGATCTTGGAATTATAAGCGATTGAAGTTGGAATTTCACCAGAAGTTCTATCCTATGCATCTTGTTCATCGTGATCGTAATTACATATATAATTTCTGGCCTCGCGAAGGAGAAAGCATCGCTCAAGCTTGGGGAAGGCTTAAGTCAATGTTATATTCATGCCCCAATCATGAGCTCTCTCGGGAAATGATTATTCAAAAATTTTATGCTCGGCTTTCTCTTGATAATCGCAACCTGCTCGATACTTCCTGTGCTGGTTCTTATATGTTGAAGACTATTGATTTCAAATGGGACTTATAGGAAAGAATTAAATGCAACTCTGAAGATTGGGGTTCCGACGATGGTAAGGAGACAGGTATGACACCTAAGTTTGACTGTGTTCAATCTTTTATGGATACCGATGTTTTACGTGGATTTAGCGCTAAGTATGGACTTGACTTTGAGATAGTAGCTACTTTTTGTGAATCTTTTGCTACTCACGTTGATCTCCCTAAAGAGAAGTGGTTTAAATATAATCCTCCTATTGAAGTTAAAGTAGTTGCACCTATTACAGTCGAAGAAAAGACTATTACCTATAGTGATCCTATTGTTCCTACTGCTTATGTTGAAAAACCTCCTTTTCCTGTTAGGATAAAGGATCATGCTAAAGCTCCGACTGTTGTTCGTAAGAGTAATACTAGGACTTATACACCTCCTGAGCAAATTAATGTTGAACCTAGTATTACTATGGTTAAAGATCTCTTGGATGAGGACTTAGATGGGCATGTTATTTCTTTCTTGGGCGAGACTGCTATCGTGGTTCTAAGTCTGACAGTAGAGTGGGGGGTAGGTATGGAGAGGCAAGGTCCTAGCTATGGAGAGGTTGTAAACACAAGAGATGTACGAGTTCAGGCCCTTCTCGGAGGAAGTAAAAGCCCTACGTCTCGGAGCCCGGAGGCGGTCGAGTGGATTATGTGTATATGAGTTACAGAGTGCCGAACCCTTCTGCCTGTGGAGGGGGGTGGGTTATATAGAGTGCGCCAGGACCCCAGCCAGCCCACGTAATGAAGGGTTTAAGGGACATTAAGTCCGGGGCGTTACTGGTAACGTCCCATATAAAGTGTCTTAACTATCATAAAGCCTACTTAATTACAGGCTGTTGCAGTGCAGAGTGCCTCTTGACCTTCTGGTGGTCGAGTGAGTCTTCGTGGTCGAGTCCTTCAAGTCAGTTGAGTGAGTCCCTCGTAGGTCGACTGGAAGGTGACCTCTTCTAAGGGTGTTCTTGGGCAGGGTACTTAGATCAGGCATGTGACCCTACCCTAGATACATGACTCCATCATTAGCCCCCGAATGGATTGAGGCTTGAGTGATGAAGGAGCTGATGCTGTTTCCGATTAGCCTTCGCACACTGGTCGTGCGTTGTTTTGAACCAAAGAATCTCTTTGTTGATAGTGAGCAACTTGTCTTCAGTCGACTCGATCCATTCTTTTCTTTCGTCGAGTGATCTTTTGGGCTTCGCCGATTTCCGAGCGACGGATCGCAGGAAATCCCACGCCTGACAGACTGATCTGCCGTTCGCGGATTCCGTGGGATGCGAAATTTGGGGAAGCACGCGAAGCGGGGCGGACCGCGGCGTTCGGATTGGACAGGGCATAGATGCCTCGATCCCCGCGCCGCTTTCTTCGCCACGTATCCCGCCCGCGTAACTGTTTCAGGATATGATTAGATCGACCGGGCCCACCTGTCATCCACTCGGAAGGGACCTTATAAATGCGCCCGGCGAGGGTTTTTTGAATAGTGCCTCAGCATTATCTTTCTCTGCTCCCTTCGTCTCCGCCCAACACGCTCGCTCTCGCCTCCGCACAACTTCTCCTCGCGCGTCTCGCCGGCAGCCATGGTCAAGGAGAAGACGGCAGCGCTAGAACGCGCGAAGAAGGCGTCGGCGATGGAGAAGGCGAAGGGGAGATCCACCAGCCGCGGCGGGTCTTCGTCTAGATCCCGCCTGCCGAAAGGCTGGGTCCAGGGAGATTGGATCCAGTCGACCATCATGGAGACGGATCTCCTCGACATGGCCAACGAGGGCCTGATCCCTCATGGAGCTGCAAGGCTTCCGGGGAAAGAATGGCAGCCCCAGCCGGAAGAGGGTGAGTGCGTGCTTCTGGCTACCCATGTCGACCGCGGATTTTCTTTGCCGCCGAGCATTTTCTTCCGTGGTTTATTGAACTTCTTTGGAGCGCAACTCCACCACTTTACCCCGAACTCTATCGCCTATCTTGCCGCGTTTGTGTCCATGTGTGAGAGTTTTCTGGGCTGTCGACCGCATTGGGGCTTGTTCAAGCACATATTCATGTGTCGCTCCCAAACCGTGAAGAAGGCGAGCCCAGGCGACGAAAGAACCCGAGTTGTCCAAATGTGTGGGGGTCTGGGGATCCAGGTGAGGAACAAGAGCACCTTCCCAGCCATGACATTTCCCGAGTCAATCAGAGGCTGGCAGTCGACCTGGTTCTACTGCCAGGATCAGTCGACGCCGGGGAAGTCGAGTGGACTCCCTCAATTTACCATGGACCGACTGAACAAGCCCTCCTCTCTGAAGTTGATTCCGGAGGAGAAAGCTGACGTGAAGATGCTAATGGAGCGCGTAGTTCAGTTGGTTCGGGAGGGAGTGACGGGCATGGATCTCCTGGAGGTTTTCCTTAGGCGTCGTATCCAGCCTCTTCAGTTCCGGAGCCATTGCATGTGGTTGTACTGCGGGACTGAGGATGAGACTCGGGTCAATCCAGAAGCAGTCGACGATGCCACTCTGGAAAGGTGGATGGCCGCTGTTACTGGGAACAAGGATAACCCTCGTGGAGCCAGAAGGATTCCTCCACTCGACCACCACAGTGATCCGAACAAGGTATGTCTCCTCCACTTCCCATTGTATTCTTGTCATATTCATTTCTGTTTTCTCTGCCAACCGGTCGATTGATCTTTATCTTGATGTCCATCAGGCCCTCACTGAGCTGTACTCGATGCCCAATGGAGCACAGGCCCCGACTGAGGAGGGAGAAGCGAGCGGGGGCGAGAGCCAGGAAGAGGAGTGGGACTCGGACGCTGCTGAGGATGATGATGATGATGATGACGATGATGATGACGATGATGAGGACGAAGAAGAGGAGGAGGAGGAGGTCGCACCACCGCACTCGGAAAGGCGGTCAAAGCTTGTCCACGACCCTGCGACTGAACGTGGCAAGGGGGTTGCAACTGTTGCGCAGTCGACCAAGCGCCCTCGAACCACTTCTCCGGCGCCGACTGAAAAGGCGTCGAAGCAGCCCAGGGTGGCCCCGTCAAAGCCGACCAAGCTCCTGCCGAAGATGAAGGTGTCCATCCCCACCATATCAGGGTAATCATGCTGCTTAAGTCTTCTTGTTTTGTGTGAACTTTATATCTGGTTGGCGCTGGAGTTAGTCGACTGATTTTTTGGAGTTGCAGTGCTGCTACTTCTGAGACCTGAGCCCGAGCTGACGACCATGAGATGGAGGACGCAACAACCTCAAAACCTGGTACTATACTCTTAACGCCGTTTCCAGTCGACTGACTCATGATCTCTAATCCTGGTTCTTTTCTGTAGCTCCACCCAATGTTGTTATCACTCTCCCTGATGACGATGAAGATGAGGAACCACTGAAGCACAGGAGGGGTAGGAAAGCGTCTGCCAGCAGGGTGCCCCAGGATGTGACGGTGCCCGAGACTCTGGTCGAGGAGGAGGAGAACACCACTCGACACACTGTGTCCTTCGCAGATCCACTGACGAGTGCTCTGCAGCCCTCCCTCTTCACGACGCACCACGTCCCAGAGGACCAAGCTGGCGCCGCGAAGGAGGCGATACGCCAGGCAGGGATCATGATGGAGCAGTTGAAGACCATCCGGGATGCGAGCCAGGCAGCTTACGACGCCAGTTCCGCCCTTCAAAGCAATGTTCAGGTCAGTCGACCACCGCTTGTTCTGTTAGGATATACTATCAAAAAACTTTTCTTTCCAGAATTTATAGTAGTCACCCACTGGGTGTGTCGATTTAAACTCCGTGTTAGCGGGGGCATGCTGAGTGCACCCGCTGGGTGTAGTCCCCAAGGCTAAGGTCGACTGCTGGTAGTCGGCCTTAGGCTTTATAATTTCAGTCTTTCCGTCATTCGACTATGGCGAATGGATTTTGTAAACCGGTGGGGGCACGCTGAGTGCACCCGCTGGGTGTAGTCCCCAAGGCTAAGGTCGACTGCTGGCAGTCGGCCTTAGGCTTTATAAGTTTAGTCTTTCCGTCATTCGACTATGGAGAATGGATTTCGTAAACCGGTGGGGGCACGCTGAGTGCACCCGCTAGGTGTAGTCCCCAAGGCTAAGGTCGACTGCTCGCAGTCGGCCTTAGGCTTTATAAGTTTAGTCTTTCTGTCATTCGACTATGGCGAATGGATTTCGCAAACCGGTGGGACCACGCTGAGTGCACCCACTGGGTGTAGTCCCCGAGACTGTGGTCGACTGCTTGCAGTCGATTACAGTCTTAAGGAATACATCTTTTTTTTGAGGTCGACTGGTCGACTCTGTCTTCAATAGGATTAGTGGGGGCACGCTGAGTGCACCCACTGGGTGTAGTCCCCGAGACTACGGTCGAATGCTTGTATTCGGCTGTAGTCTTAGAAACGCGTGATTTTTCCTTTTTCACTCGGAAGTGAATTATCCTTGACATTTAGTCGATTGGTTCTTCGCAGAACTCCTGTGACCTTGCGGCTCGCTACACTGAGCTGGAAAACAAGCACATTCAGCTCGAGCTGAATTTGAAGCTGGTTCAGGAGAATCTGATGAAGGCAAAGGAGGAGACCGAAGGTATGTTTGGTGAGACCTCAACGACTGCTTTTTCCCTTCGTTTGTTTCAAAGTCTGATCTTGTTGTAACTTGCAGGTAAGGTGAGGGAGGCCCAAAGGAAAAAAGACCTTGAACTAGCTGAGAGAATCAAGCTTGCTGACGAGAAGTTAGCTTCAGTCACCAAGCTTGAGCAAGAAAATACCAATCTGAAAGCTGCTCTTGGGAAGAAAAATGATCTGGAGGCCTTCCTGAGTGGTCTTGCCAAGAAGCTGTTTCTTATGCTTGAAGGTAAACCTTTACGCTCGACAATCATTTTCAACTGTGTTTTTTCCATTCGACCATTGCCTTGACTCGGTGATCGCCCTTGCAGAATTTTGCCAAAACTTTGAAGAAGAGACTAGCCGGCTGGAACCAAACCTTGACCTCGTCAATTGTCCGGTGAACGACGAAGTTGCCATGAATGTTTTCCGACTGGAGTCCCGTGGTGCAGCTGTCGTGGACTATCTTGCAAGGCTGAAGGTCGCCACATCTCGCATCGACTCGACGCTCTGGCTCGGGGAGACATTCCAGAACGACCTCGAGTCGCTGATGGCTCGCTTGAACATGGTCCCTGGTCGAGTGCAAGAGTGGAAAAAGTCCTCGGCTCGGTGCGGTGCAGATGTTGCTCTATTTCTGGCCCGAGTCCACTGCAAAGATGCGCGAGAAGACAAGCTGGCGGCCCTCCGGGTGGATAACACCAAGAAACACGACTTCAGGTCCTTTATGGAAACTTTCCTTGCTGCTGCCACTCGGATCGCAGATGGAATTGATCTTGATGAGTTTGTTGCACCCTCCAGCCCTCCACAGGAGGGGTAAAAAACTTCTTCTAAGCTCGACGCTTTAAATTTGCCTCGGTATGCCGAGTGGAGTTGTAACCGATAAACTTTAACAGGCTTAGTGCCTGAGCACTTTCGGTTCCTTTTGGTATCGATCCCAACTTGAATTTGGTGTTTGAATATGATTGATTTTGGCTCGAAATGTCTTTTGCGGGCTCAAAGCAAGACGCTCACTGCAGTCGACTTATTCCTTACTCCACTTAGGCGAGCACTGGGCTGCAGCTAAGCCCCCGAGTGAGAGGTTTCCTCTTCACTCGGTAGGATTTTCATAACTTAGGTGAGTACTTGGACTGCAGCTAAGCCCCCGAGTGGGAGGTTTGCTCTTCACTCGGTAGGATTTCTATATCTTAGGCGAGCACTGGGCTGCAGCTAAGCCCCCGAGTGAGAGGTTTGCTCTCCACTCGGTAGGATTTCTATATCTTAGGCGAGCACTGGGCTGCAGCTAAGCCCCCGAGTGAGAGGTTTGCTCTTCACTCGGTGGGATTTTTATATCTTAGGCGACCACTGGGCTGCAGCTAAGCCCCCGAGTGGAAGTCTGGCTTACCACTCGGTAGGATTTCTATAACTTAGGCGAGCACTGGGCTGCAGCTAAGCCTCCGAGTGAGAGGTTTGCTCTTCACTCGGTGGGATTTTTATATCTTAGGCGAGCACTGGGCTGCAGCTAAGCCCCCGAGTGGAAGTCTGGCTTACCACTCGGTAGGATTTTTATAACTTAGGCGAGCACTGGGCTGCAACTAAGCCCCCGAGTGAGAGGTTTGCTCTCCACTCGGTAGGATTTTTGTAACTTAGGCGAGCACTGGGCTGCAGCTAAGCCCTCGAGTGAGAGGTTTGCTCTTCACTTGGTGGGATTTTTATATCTTAGGCGAGCACTGGGCTGCAGCTAAGCCCCCGAGTGGAAGTCTGGCTTACCACTCGGTAGGATTTTTATAACTTAGCGAGCACTGGGCTGTAGCTAAGCCTCCGAGTGGAAGTCTGGCTTACCACTTGGTAGGATTTTATTTAATCTTAGGCGAAACGGATTCGCAGCTAAGCCTCCGAGTGAGAGGTTTGCTCTTCACTCGGTAGGATTTTTATCACTTAGGCGAGCACTGGGCTGCAGCTAAGCCTCCGAGTGAGAGGTTTGCTCTTCACTCGGTAGGATTTTTATCACTTAGGCGAGCACTGGGCTGCAGCTAAGCCTCCGAGTGGAAGTCTGGCTTACCACTCGGTAGGATTTTATTTAATCTTAGGCGAAACGGATTCGCAGCTAAGCCTCCGAGTGGGAGTCTGGCTCACCACTCGGTAAGGATTTTTTTTACAAACTTAGGCGAAACGGATTCGCGGCTAAGTTACCCACTGAGGGGAAAGTTTTATTGGACAAAATAAAAAGTGACAAAAACTATGGAGGAACTATGACACTATTATTTTGAAATCCATGAACTACAGAAGTACTTTATTGCAACTCATCCGAGTGATAAACTTAAGTGTAAAATGGGTGGAGTAGTTCTGCATTCCAAGCTCGGGGCTCGTCGATATTATGTTCGACATTGTAAAGACGGTACGCCCCGTTGGGGAGAACTTTGGTGATGATGAAGGGTCCTTCCCAAGAAGGAGCAAGCTTGTGTTGTTTCTTCTGATCCACTCGGAGAACTAAATCTCCTTCCTGGAAGGCTCGACCCCTCACATTTCTGGCTTGGAAACGACGCAAATCTTGTTGGTAGATGGTCGACCGGATCAGAGCCATCTCCCTTTCTTCCTCCAAAAGGTCGACTGCGTCCTGCCGCGCTTGTTCAGCTTCTGCTTCGTTGTAGATTTCAACTCGAGGAGCATTGTGGAGAAGACCACTCGGCAAGACTACTTCAGCTCCATAGACCAAGAAGAATGGAGTTCTTCCGGTCGATCGATTAGGTGTGTTCCGCAGTCCCCAAAGCACCGAGGGAAGTTCGTCGACCCATGCTCCAGCCGCGTGCTTGAGATCACGCATCAGTCGGGGTTTCAATCCCTTGAGAATCATGCCATTGGCTCGCTCTGCTTGTCCATTCGACTGCGGATGGGCGACTGAAGCATAGTCGACTCGTGTGCCTTGAGAGTTGCAGAAATCCCTGAATTCCTCCGAGTCAAAGTTCGACCCATTATCCGTAATGATGCTATGCGGGACTCCATATCTGAATATCAGTTCCCTGATGAAGCTAACAACAATACCGGCGTCAAGGTTCTTGATTGGTTTAGCCTCAATCCACTTGGTGAACTTGTCGACTGCCACTAGTACATGCGTGAAGCCACTTCGACCTGTTCTCAAAGGGCCGACCATGTCCAACCCCCATACTGCGAAAGGCCAGACGAGTGGAATGGTCTTCAAAGCTGATGCCGGCTTGTGTGACATATTCGAGTAGAACTGACATCCTTCGCACTTATCCACTATTTCCTTTTCCATCTCATTCGCCTTTGGCCAGTAAAATCCGGCTCGGTATGCTTTGGCCACGATGGTTCGAGAGGACGCATGATGACCACAGGTCCCCGAGTGGATTTCATTGAGGATGATTCGACCTTCGTCTGCTGTTATGCACTTCTGACCAACTCCAGTCGCGCTTTCTCTGTATAACTGTCCTTTGATTACGGTAAAGGCCTTAGATCGACGGACGATCTGTCGAGCCTCTTCCTCATCCTCCGGGAGCTCTTTTCTCAGGATATACGCGATATATGGAACTGTCCAGTCGGGAATGACCACGAAGACCTCCATGACCAAGTCGACCACTGCTGGGACTTCAACCTCAGTCGGATCTGTGGCACTCTTGGGCTGTGGAGCTTCCTCGGTGAAAGGATCTTCTTTGACTGACGAAGTGTGTATATGCTCCAAGAACACACCACTCGGAATGGCTTCTCTCTTGGAACCTATCTTTGCTAGATCATCAGCTGCTTGATTTTTCAGTCGGGGTATACGATGGAGCTCCAACCCCTCGAACTTCTTTTCCAGCTTCCTCACTGCGCTGCAGTATCCAGTCATGGCTGGGCTTCTCACGTCCCACTCCTTCATCACTTGGTTGACCACTAGATCTGAATCACCATAGACCATCAGGCGACGGACGCCGAGTGAAATGGCCATGCGCAATCCGTATAGGAGGGCCTCATACTCTGCCTCATTGTTGGAGGAATGAAAGTGAATCTGGAGCACATATCTGAGCTTATCTCCTCTAGGGGAAACCAGGACAACCCCAGCACCGGAACCATTCAACATCTTAGAGCCATCAAAGAACATGGTCCAATGCTCCGAGTGAACTTCAGTCGGCTGCTGCTGTTCAATCCACTCGGCGAGGAAATATGCTATTGCCTGGGACTTAATGGCTTTCTTTGCCTCAAACTTGATATCAAGGGGAAGAAGTTCAATCGCCCATTTCGCCACTCGACCAGTTGCATCTCTGTTGTGCAAAATCTCTGATAGTGGAGCGTCGCTGACGACAGTGATGGAATGATCAGAGAAATAATGAGCAACCTTCTTTGTGGTCATGTATATTCCATACACAAGCTTCTGATAATGAGGATATCTCTGCTTGGATGGAGTCAAGACTTCAGACAAATAATACACTGGGCGCTGAACTTTGAAAGCTTTTCCTTCTTCTTCCCGCTCGACTGTAAGCACTGTACTGACGACTTGTCCTGTGGCTGCAATATAAAGCAACAGAGGCTCTTTGCTGATTGGAGCAGCAAGCACCGGCTGGGTGGAGAGCAGAGCTTTTAGCTCGGCAAACGCTGCATCAGCTTCTGGAGTCCACTCGAACTTGTCTGCCTTCTTCATCAGTCGGTAAAGAGGCAATGCCTTTTCACCGAGTCGTGAGATGAATCGACTTAATGCGGCCAAGCATCCAGTAAGCTTCTGGACATCGTGCACTCGCATAGGGCGTTTCATTCGGAGAATAGTGCCGATCTTTTCTGGATTAGCATCGATCCCTCGCTCGGAAACGAGAAAACCGAGTAACTTGCCACTAGGAACTCCGAATGTGCACTTTGCTGGATTGAGCTTGATATCATACCTTCTGAGGTTGGAAAATGTTTCGGCAAGGTCAGCGAGCAGGTCGGAACCTTTTCGTGACTTGACGATGATATCATCCATATACGCTTCCACATTCCGACTGATTTGAGTGAGTAGACACTTCTGAATCATTCGCATAAATGTGGCTCCGGCATTCTTGAGGCCGAATGGCATGGTGATATAGCAGAAGCACCCGAATGGAGTGATGAAAGCTGTTTTTACCTCGTCGGGTCCGTATAGACGGATCTGGTGGTACCCGGAGTAGGCGTCTAGAAAAGACAATCTCTCGCATCCCGCGGTCGAGTCAACAATTTGATCTATGCGAGGGAGAGGAAAATGATCTTTCGGGCAGGCCCGGTTGATGTGCTTGAAATCAATGCACATTCGGAGTGACTTGTCCTTCTTAGGAACCATGACGACATTAGCGAGCCACTCCGAGTGGTATATCTCTCGGATAAATCCTGCCGCCAACAGTCGAGCCACTTCCTCACCAATGGCTTTTCTCTTCTGGACGGCGGACCGCCGAAGATGCTCTTTGACTGGTTTTGCTGATGAGTTGACTCTTAGGCGATGCTCAGCCAGTCCCCTGGGAACACCTGGCATGTCAGCGGGCTTCCACGCAAAAATGTCCCAGTTCTCACGGAGGAACTGGATGAGCGCTTCTTCCTATTTCGGGTCGAGTGTTGTGGAGATGTGGGTCGGGGCTGCATTGGGGTCGGTCAGGTGAATGTGAACAGGCTTCGTCTCACTGGACGACTGAAATGCAGATTCTGTGGCGGGTTTCTTGGATCGCAGCAAATCACTCGGATCTGCATTTTGCTTGTATTCTTCAAACTCGACCGCTGTCACCTGGGAATCAGCAATCTTTGAGCCCTTCTGAAAGCACTCTTCTGCCTTTTTTCGATCACCGGTGACAGTGATCACTCCTTTGGGGCCGGGCATCTTCAATTTGAGGTACACGTAACATGGTCGAGCCATGAACCGTGCATAAGCTGGTCTCCCCAAAATGGCATGATATGCACTCTGAAAATCCACGACCTCAAACCACAACTTCTCTTTGCGAAAATGTTTCGAATCACCAAACACCACGTCCAGAGCTATTTGGCCGAGTGACTCGGCTTTCTTCCCTGGTATAACTCCATGAAAGCTCATGTTACTGGTGCTCAGTCGGGACATCGGAATGCCCATTCCTTTCAGTGTGTCTGCATACAACAAATTCAGCCCACTACCACCGTCCATCAGCACCTTTGTCAGCCGAGTGCCTTCGACAACCGGATCGACCACCAAAGCTTGCCTCCCAGGGGTGGAAATATGAGTCGGGTGATCAGATTGGTCGAATGTGATGGGTGTTTGGGACCATCTCAGATAATCTGCTTTTGCTGGGGCAACCATGTTCACCTCACGGTTAATAACTTTCAATCGACTCTTGCTTTCCACATCTACAAAGATCATCAGAGTGGAGTTGATGTGCGGATATCCTTCCTCACTGTCCTCCTTGTCTTCGGCCTTGTCCGACTCCTTTTCCTTGTCTTTAGACTGTTTTCCTTGAAACTGCTGGATCAGGAGTCGACATTGGCGAGTGGTATGCTTTGGGTAAATGATATTCCCCTCTTCATCTTTCTTCGTGTGGATGTGACACGGCATATCCATCACGTCGTTCCCTTCTTTATCCTTTACCTTCTTAGGGTTCCAGGATCCTTTTGGTTTCCCTTTAAACTTTCCATGAGTCACGGCCAGAGCCTCTCCAGGAGCTGCCGGTTCAGCCTTCTGCTTCTGTTTCCGACTGGTGTTTCCCTTCTCCGACTGGCTCGGCTTGTGCTTGCCGCTTCGGAGTCGGTCTTCTTCTTCGCCGTTGGCGTACTTGGTAGCAATCTCCATCATCCGACTCAAGGTCATGTCTCCGGTTCGACCAAATTTCAAACTCAATTCTCTGTTCTTGACACCATCCTTGAAGGCGCAGACTGCCTGATGATCAGACACATTCTCCACAGTATGGTGCAAAGTGATCCATCTCTGAATATACTCCCTGAGAGTCTCATTGGTCTTCTGCACGCAGACTTGCAGCTCCGTCAATCCAGTTGGCCGCTTGCCAGTTCCTTCAAACGTTCTGACGAACACTCGGGACAGATCTTCCCAAGTGTAAATGCTGCTAGGAGGTAACTGAGTCAACCATGCTCTGGCAGAACCTTCCAACATGAGGGGCAAATGCTTCATGGCCACCTCGTCATTCCCACCACCAATCTGAACCGCCACTCGGTAGTCCTCAAGCCAAGTTTCAGGCATAGATTCACCGGTGAACTTGCTGACTCCTGTTGCCAACCTGAAATTGGGAGGAATCACTGCGGCTCTGATAGCTCTGCTGAAACATTCCGGACCAGAAACGTGCACTCGACTGCTCGTGGGCGCATCTCTGTCGAGTCCACCTTGATGGGCTCTGTTCCGGTCGACCAAGCCCTGCACGATAATGGATCGCGCGTCGAAGCCTGGTTCTCTGGGGTCGACTGGAACTCTTCGCCCCGCACTGAACTGACGCCTGTCATCTTGCTGCCGAGGAGCGTAAGACCCACCCCTCGGAGGGGAAGTAGGCACTCGACGCCTATCATCTCGGTCGTGTCGGTCTCTGTATTGGTCTCGCCGATTCTCACGTCCTTCACGCCGCGGAGGCGATCTGGGACTGTGAGCTGACTGAACCGTATTCGCAGCGACGGATCGACTGTGAATTCTGTTGCGCGACTGCAACACGGCTGAATTCTGATCTCCTGCTACCCGTAGCAGATCCCTGATCTGCATTAAGCCTCTACCAGCTTCCGACTGAGAGGGCTGGATGGACTCTGCTATACGGGTCGCAGCTGCTAAATTCTGGATTGGGGTTCGATATACCTGAGTCGGCGGGAAGAGTTGACGTCGATTGGCGTCGGGAACTCGTTGCCGCGCGCGCTCGTCGAGTGCTCGCTGAAGATTCTCCAAGCGAGCGCGTTCGGCCAAATTGGCCAAACATGCCTCCTCCAAGGCGCGAGCCTCGGGGGTTTCTCCTGTGATGGGAGTACGCAGGACATCCATGTTCCTGAGGCGAAGTTCCTCTCTTTGCAGAGAGTCGAGTGGCTCGGGCTGGTACTCTTCGTGGTCTCGTGCGGGGTCGCCTCCGTCGCCTGCCCCACCATCACGGGCGAAGCCAGGGGGACTGTGGGGCCCGTCGACCATCAGGATTTCCGCCGCTGGATCACTGCTATCGCATTCGGATGCAGTCTCTACGGAGCCAGTCGACAGATCGAACAGGCCGTAGAGAGATTCGTTGGGCTCGATTGCCGCAACTTGGGTGGTGGCCGTCTGGCGAGCCACCGCGTGACTCACCCACCGCTGAAGCCTCGACCGGCCCGAGCACTTGCGCTGGCGGGAGACCGGGAGGGTGGTCGATAGGGGAGTCAACCGATACGGGGTCGACGGTTGTCGCAGCAGAACACCGCGGATACATGCGCGAAAATGCATCGCACCGCGGACGGGGAGCGCATCGACGTCAAGTGGAGCCTCCTGGAGCCAGGCGGAGTCGTCGGCGACGAAGGTGAGAGCACCGAGACGGATCTCTCGACCCTCGACCAAAACTCCAGCAGTCACCATGATGAAAGTACTCGGAAGAATCGCAACTTCTCCACAAAATCGCTAAAACACCCGCCCCACGGTGGGCGCCAACTGTCGTGGTTCTAAGTCTGACAGTAGAGTGGGGGTAGGTATGGAGAGGCAAGGTCCTAGCTATGGAGAGGTTGTAAACACAAGAGATGTACGAGTTCAGGCCCTTCTCGGAGGAAGTAAAAGCCCTACGTCTCGGAGCCCGGAGGCGGTCGAGTGGATTATGTGTATATGAGTTACAGAGTGCCGAACCCTTCTGCCTATGGAGGGGGTGGCTTATATAGAGTGCGCCAGGACCCCAGCCAGCCCACGTAATGAAGGGTTTAAGGGACATTAAGTCCGGGGCGTTACTGGTAACGTCCCATATAAAGTGTCTTAACTATCATAAAGCCTACTTAATTATAGGCCGTTGCAGTGCAGAGTGCCTCTTGACCTTCTGGTGGTCGAGTGAGTCTTCGTGGTCGAGTCCTTCAAGTCAGTCGAGTGAGTCCCTCGTAGGTCGACTGGAAGGTGACCTCTTCTAAGGGTGTTCTTGGGCAGGGTACTTAGATCAGGCCTGTGACCCTACCCTAGATACATGACTCCATCAACTGCTAATATTGCTAGGCCTGACACTAAGACATGCAGACTTGTCGTAGGCATGCCTGTTATTTCTGTTAAAATAGGAGATCATTGTTATCGTGGCTTATGTGATATGGGTGCTAGTGCTAGTGCGATACCTTATGATCTTTATAAAGAAATTATGCACGACATTGCACCCGTTGAATTAGAAGACATTGATGTTACTATTAAGCTTGCTAATAGGGATACCATTAAACCTATTGGGATTGTTAGAGATGTTGAAGTTTTGTGTGGGAAGGTTAAATACCCTGCTGATTTCCTTGTTCTTGGTTCCCCACAAGATGATTTTTGTCCCATTATTTTTGGTAGACCCTTCTTGAGTACTGCCAGTGCTAAGATTAATTGTGAAAAGAATATTGTCACTGTTGGCATAGATGGTATGTCTCATGAGTTTAATTTCGCTAATTTTAGTAGGCAACCTCGTTAAAGGGAACCACCTAGCAAGGATGAGATTATTGGTCTTGCTTCCATTGCTGTTCCTCCAACTGATCCGTTAGATCAATATTTGCTAGATCATGAAAACGATATGTTTATAAAGGAAAGGGAAGAAATAGATGAAGTGTTCCTTAAACAGGAACCTATGCTGAAACATAACCTTCCCATTGAAATTCTTGGGGATCCCCCTCCACCCAAGGGTGATCCCGTGTTTGAACTCAAACCATTACCTGATAATCTTAAGTATGCATATCTTGATGAAAAAGAAATATATCCTGTTATTATTAGTGCTAACCTTTCAGAGAAAGAAGAAGAAAGATTATTGAAAACTCTGGAGAAGCACCGAGATGCTATTGGATATACTCTGGATGATCTTAAAGGCGTTAGTCCCACGCTATGTCAACACAAAATTACATTGGAGGACGATGCCAAACCAGTTAGAGATCCTCAAAGACGGTTAAATCCCAAGATGAAGGAAGTGGTAAGAAAGGAGATACTAAAGCTCCTTGAGGCAGGTATTATTTATCCCGTTGTTGATAGTGAATGGGTAAGCCCTGTCCATTGTGTCCCTAAAAAGGGAGGTATTACCGTCGTTCCTAATGATAAAGATGAATTGATCCCACAAAGAACTATTACAGGTTATAGGATGGTAATTGATTTCCGTAAGTTAAATAAAGCTACCAAGAAAGATCATTACCCTTTACCTTTTATTGATCTAATGCTAGAAAGGCTATCCAAACACACACATTTTTGCTTTCTAGATGCTTATTCTAGTTTCTCTCAGATACCTGTGTCAGCGAAGGATCAATCTAAAACTACTTTTACTTGCGCTTTTGGTACTTTTGCTTATAGACGTATGCCTTTTGGTTTATGTAATGCACCTGCTACCTTTCAAAGATGCATGATGGCTATATTCTCTGATTTTTGTGAAAAGATTTGTGACGTATTCATGGATGACTTCTCCGTCTACGGATCATCTTTTGATGATTGTTTGAGCAACCTTGATCGAGTTTTGCAAAGATGCGAAGACACTAGTCTCGTCCTGAATAGGGAAAAGTATCACTTTATGGTTAATGAAGGCATTGTCTTGGGGCATAAGATCTCCGAGAGAGGTATTGAAGTAGATAAAGCCAAAGTTGATGCTATTGAAAAGATGCCATGTCCCAAGAACATAAAAGGTATAAGAAGTTTCCTTGGTCATGCCGGTTTTTATAGGAGGTTCATTAAGGACTTTTCTAAAATCTCTAGGCCTCTGACTAATTTATTGCAAAAAGATATTCCTTTTGTCTTTGATGATGATTGTGTAGAAGCATTTGAAGTGCTTAAGAAAGCTTTGATCACTGCACCTATTGTTCAGCCTCCTGATTGGAATTTACCTGTTGAAATTATGTGCGATGCTAGTGATTATGCTATAGGTGCTGTTTTAGGGCAAAGGGTTGATAATAAATTGAATGTTATCCAGTATGCTAGTAAGACTCTTGATACTGCCCAGAGAAATTATGCTACTACTGAAAAAGAGTTTTTAGCAGTTGTGTTTGCATGTGATAAGTTTAGACCTTATATTGTTGATTCCAAAGTTACTATCCACACTGATCATGCTGCTATTAAATATCTTATGGAAAAGAAAGATGCTAAGCCTAGACTCATTAGATGGGTTCTCTTGCTCCAAGAATTTGACTTGCATATTATTGATAGAAAGGGAGCTGAGAACCCCGTGGAAGGTAACTTGTCTAGGTTAGAGAATGTTCTTGTTGACCCACTGCCTATAAATGATAGCTTTCCTGATGAACAATTAGCGGTCGTCAATGCTTCTCGTACTGCTCCTTGGTATGCTGATTATGCTAATTACATTGTTGCTAAATATTTACCGCCTAGTTTCACATACTAGCAAAAGAAAAAGTTCTTTTACGATTTAATACATTACTTCTGGGATGATCCACACCTTTATAAAGAAGGAGTAGATGGTAGTATTAGACGTTGTGTGCCTGAGCATGAACATGAACAAATTCTATGTAAGTGTCACTCTGAATCTTATGGAGGACACCACGCTGGAGATAGAACTGCACAGAAGGTACTACAATCTGGTTTTTATTGGCCTACTCTCTTCAAAGATGCTCGTAAGTTTGTCTTATCTTGTGATGAATGTCAAAGAATAGGTAAAATTAGTAGACGTCGAGAAATGCCTATGAATTATTCTCTTGTTATTGAACCGTTTGATGTTTGGGGCTTTGATTATATGGGACCTTTTCCTGCCTCTAATGGTTATACACATATTTTAGTTGTTGTTGATTACGTTACTAAGTGGGTAGAAGCTATTCCAACTAGTAGTGCTGAACATAACACTTCTATCAAAATGCTCAAAGAAGTTATTTTTCCGAGGTTTGGAGTCCCTAGATATCTTACGACTAGTGGTGGTTCACATTTTATTCATGGTGCTTTCCGTAAGATGCTTGCTAAGTATGATGTCAATCATAGAATCGTATTTCCTTATCATCCGCAGTCTAGTGGTCAAGTAGAGTTGAGCAACAGAGAGCTCAAATTAATTTTGCAAAAGACTGTGAATAGATCTAGAAAGAATTGGTCCAAAAAACTTGATGATGCATTATGGGCCTATAGAACTGCATACAAAAATCCTATGGGTATGTCTCCCTATAAGATTGTTTATGGAAAAGTGTGTCATTTGCCTCTTGAACTCGAACATAAAGCATATTGGGCTATTAAAGAGATCAATTATGACATCAAGCTTGCCGGTGAGAAGAGGTTATTTGATATTAGCTCACGCGATGAGTGGAGAACCCAAGCTTATGAGAATGCCAAGCTATTCAAAGAAAAAGTCAAACGCTGGCATGATAACAGGATACAAAAGCGTGAGTTTAACGTAGGAGATTATGTGTTATTATTCAACTCTCATTTAAGATTTTTTGCAGGAAAGCTTCTCTCTAAATGGGAAGGCCCCTACGTTATCCAGGAGGTCTATCATTCTGGTGCCATAAAAATCAACAACTTCGAAGGCACAAGTCCGAGGGTGGTAAATGGTCAAAGAATTAAACACTATATTTCAGGTAATCCTATCAATGTTGAAACTAATATTATTGAAACTGTAACCCCTGAGGAATACATAAGGGACACTTTCCAGAACGTTCCAGACTCCGAAAAGGCATAGGTATGTGGTACGGTAAGTAAACCGATTCCAAAACAACTCCAATGGCAATTTTTATCAGTTTTGGATTATTTAAGAATTTTAGGAAGAAAGAAGTAGTCCCAAAGGGACACGAGGCTCCCACAAGAGTGGAGGGCGCCCCCCCTGTAGCACGTGCCCTCCTGTCTTATGGGCACCTCGTGTGCCTCCCGGACTCCGTTTTCTTGCACGTTACGTATTTCGGTCGGTAAAAAATCATTATATATACTCCCGAAGGTTTTGATCACCGTATCACGCAAATATCCTTTGTTTTTGTTTCGAACTGTTTCCTGTTACAGATCTAGAGCACCATGTTATCACCCTCCTTCAACAATGAAGACAAGGATGCTTGGCTATTGAAGATAAAGCTGAAAAGAGAAGAACCGGAAGAGATCAATAAGGATGAAGGGATCAAGAAGGCCATGAAGGTTCAAGTCCCGGCAGTGAAAGAAGAAGACATCCCTCAACCCTTACCTAACCTTTTTACTCCAACTAAGATTGAAGCTTTCAAGATGATTGAGTTAGCTCGCATAAAAAATAAGTATCTCGCATAGGAGAATATTTTGTTGAAGGATCATATCGCCGGACTCGAGGGCATTATTCGCAAGTTGGAGGAGCTTTTACGCTCTATGTGCGATTATCCGTCATCATCATTACCACCTCCATCACCTCCAAGGACATAATCACATGGGTATGGGCACTCCCCTTGGCAACTTCCAAGCTTGGGGGAGGTACCCCGGTATCGTATCACCATCACACTCCTATCTTTACCGCTTTATTTAGCTCGATCCTTTTAGTAGTATCTTGATCTAGTAGATTGAAGTTTTGATATCAAGTAGTTTTGAGTTTTGCTTAGTGCTTTCTTTTTGTAATCGAGTCCGTGAGCTATCTATAATAACGATTAGTTTTGAGTCAAGGGCTTTGCTTTGTTGCTATGATCTCGAGAAAAATAGAAAGAATGAAAAGAATAAAAGAGTTCATATTGATCTTGTGGATAGTGATAACTTCACACATAGAAAGTATGAGGCATAAAAAATGTTGGGAGTTGATGAACGTAGTTTTGGTCATCATTGAAATCAATAGGAAGTAATAAGGGAAGAGAGGTTCACATATAAATACACTATCTTGGACATCTTTTATGATTGTGAGCACTCATTAAGTATGACATGCTAAAAGAGTTGACGGTGGACAAGGAAGACAACGTAATGGTTTATGTTTTCTCACATCTCAGTTAAAGTATGTTGTCATTGACCTTCCGAACATGTTGAGCTTGCCTTTCCCCCTCATGCTAGCCAAATTTCCAGCACCAAGTAGAGATACTACTTGTGCTTCCAAATACCCTTAAACCCAGTTTTGCCGTGAGAGTCCACCATATCTACCTATGGATTGAGTAAGATCCTTCAAGTAAGTTGTTATCGGTGCAAGCAATAAAAATTGCTCCCTAATTATGCATGATTTATTAGTGTGGAGAAAATAAGCTTTATACGATCTTGTTATGGAAGCAATAAAAGTGATGGACTGCATAATAAAGGTCCATACACAAGTGACATATAACGTGACGTTCTTTCGTATTAAGATTTTGTGTATCCAACCTTAAAAGCGCATGACAACCTCTGCTTCCCTCTGCGAAGGGCCTATCTTTTACTTCATGTTCTTACTTTATGCTTTTATTTTGTGCTTGAGTCAAGGTGATCTTCACCTTTCCCCTTTTCATTTTATCCTTTGTCAAGCTCCTCGTGTTTGAAAGATCATGATATACATATCCAATTGGATGTTCGTTAGCATGGGCTATTATTGTTGACATCACCTAAAGGTGAATACGTTGGGAGGCAAAAAAATAAGCCCCTATCTTTCTCAGTGTCCGTCTGAAACTCCATAACCACAAGTATTGTGTGAGTGTTAGCAATTGTAGAAGACTATATGATAGTTGAGTATGTGGACTTGCTGCAAAGCTCTATTGTTGACTCTTTCTGAGGTAATGATAAATTGCGATTGCTTCAACGACTGAGGTTATAGTTTGTTAGTTCTTAATGAAGTTTGTGAACCATACTTGATATTGTGAATTGATTGTTACTTGAGCATAAGAAATTATATGATGGAATCTTTATATGTTGCTGTTATAAGAATGATCATGATGCCCTCATGTTCGTATTTTATTTTTATCGACACCTCTATCTCTAAACATGTGGACATATTTTTTGATTTTGTCTTCCGCTTGAGAACAATCAAGGTCTAAGCTTGGGGGAGTTAATACGTCCATTTTGCATCATGCTTTTATATCAATATTTATTGCATTATGGGCTGTTATTACACAATATATCTCAATACTTATGGCTATTCTCTTATTTTACAAGGTTCGTCATGAAGAGGGGGGATGCCGGTAGCTGGAATTCTGGCTAGAAAAGGAGCAAATGTTGGAAACCTATTCTGCACAACTCCAAAAGTCCTGAAACTCCACGAAACAACTTTTTGGAATTTATAAGAATTTCTGAGCGAAAGAAATAGGCCAGGGGGCCCACACCCTGTCCAGGAGACAGGGGGCGCCCCCCCCTATAGGGCGCGCCCCCCTATCTCCTAGGCCCCCTGGTGGGCCTCCGATGTCCATCTTCTGCTATATCATCACTTTTACCCTGGAAAAAATCGGGGGCAAGCTTACGAGACGAAATTCCGACGCCACGAGGCGGAACCTTGGTGGAATCAATGTAGGGCTCTGGCAGAGCTGTTCTGGCGGGGACACTTCCGTCCAGGAGGGGGAAATCATCACCAACTTCAACACCAATGATCCACTCATCAGGAGGGGGTCAATCTCCATCAACATCTTCACGAGCACCATCTTCTCTCAAACCCTAGTTCATCTCTTTTATCCAAACTTGTATCCAAAACCACAAATTGGTACCTGTGGGTTGCTAGTAGTGTTGATTACTCCTTGTAGTTGATACTTATTGGTTTACTTGGTGGAAGATCATATGTTCAGATCCTTAATGCATATTCTTACACCTCTGATTATGAACATGAATATGCTTTGTGAGTAGTTACTTTAGTTCCTGAGGACATGGGTGAAGTCTTGCTGTTAGTAGTCATGTGAATTTGGTATTCGTTCGATGTTTTCATGAGATGAATGTTGTCTTCTCCTCTAGTGGTGTCATGTGAACGTCGACTACATGACACTTCACCATTATTGGGCCTAGAGGATGGCATAGGGAAGTAATAAGTAGATGATGGGTTGCTAGAGTGACAGAATCTTAAACCCTAGTTTATGCGTTGCTTCGTTAGGGGATGATTTGGATCCACATGTTTCATGCTATGGTTAGGTTTACCTTAATACTTTTGTTGTAGTTGCGGATGCTTGCAATAGGGGTTAATCATAAGTGGGAAGCTTGTCCAAGTAAGGGCAGTACCCAAGCACCGGTCCACCCACATATCAAATTATCAAAGTACCGAACGCGAATCATATGAGCGTGATGAAAACTAGCTTGACGATAATTCCCAATGTGTCCTCGGGAGCTCCTTTCTCATTATTAGAATTTGTCCAGGCTTGTCCTTTGCTACATAAAGGATTGGGCCACCTTGTTGCAGATTATTTACTTTGTTTACTTGTTAATCATTACTATTTATCCTATCACAAAACCATCTATCACCTACAATTTCAGTGCTTGCAGATAACCTTACTGAAAACCGCTTATCATTTCCTTTTGCTCCTTGTTGGGTTCGACACTCTTACTTATCAAAAGGACTACAATAGATCCCCTACACTTGTGGTTCATCACGGGGGCGCGGGCCATTATCTTATTTTAAGCTTGCCGTCCGTGTCGCCTTTGCCGTCTACAAGCTGATGGCAACGGCCTCTTTGCCGTCTGCTGGCAAACAGCAAAGAGGGGGCCCGTTAGGGCTTAATAGCCAGTGGGCAAAACACCCAGACGGCAAAATAATGGCTGATGGGAAAGTATTACTTTACCGTCCGCTGCCACTTTGTCGTCTGTTTTCTCGTGACTGATGGCAAAGACATTCTTTGTCGTCCGCTAGCACACGGCAAAGAGGTGCCAGACGACAAATCTTCTGATTCCAGTAGTGCTAGGCGCAAGAGGAAATAGACATCAGGGATAATGCTCGATAGGTTTACTAAATCTAGAGGAGGAAGAATGGAGATCCGTTTTGATGCGGGTTTGAAAAGGCCACGTGATGCTACAGAATCAGCCAAGTTAGTATCAGAGGCAGCGGTTGCCGTTAGGTGTCATGCATGTATCCTCCCAACATGGATTCAGTACAGGAATGGCAAAGATGAAACCCAGTTCAACACCTTCCTCGACCATTTATCTGTAAGTATGGTTATGTATGGAAATTAGTAATATCGTCTTGCTCTGTCCCATACTTTCTAGGTTGTTGGTAATGAAACTCCCATAATTTTCAACATATGAGGTTCAAGTTGGATAGCCAAGATGATGCACCCAGACAAGCATCCACCCATGTTTTCAAGTCTGCTTTGCAACAGTATCGGTATAACTTGAGGAAAACTTAGTTTGAAGGAAAGACTAATAGTGAACTTGCCCAAACATCTCAAGTGGAAAATATATCGGATGAAGACTGGAGAGGTGTCGTTAAACACTGGTCTGATCCAAAGTATCAAGTACGTTATATATGTGATCATATCACATGTTGAACTCCTATTTATGCATGTGCCTCACAAATCTATCTTCTTGTAGGTGAACTATTCAAAGAACAAGGCCAACCGTATGAAAGTGAAATTCCAACAGACGATAGGATCTCGTAGCTATATTGCACACTGTGAGGCTCTTGTAATTAGCTGTTGTTTCACTCTTTTCGATGTGCCATATTATCAGATATATATTGACTTGTTCCAAATGTAGAGGAAATCCCACAAGGACCAAAAAGTACATAAACCAAATGTTGTGGAAATCTTCAAGGACTTCCACACCAGCAAGACGAAGGGCATGACTACACCAGTCAAAGTCGCTGTTGTAAGTCCTTAATCCTCATGCATTTTAAATACTACTTACTCTGACTTGTGCATTGAACTGCATGGTTTGCAGTCAATGACTATTACTCTTTTCAATTGTATACACAATTTTCTTAGCATATCAATGCAACTTACAAGGTTTAAAATAGAGGAGTGATGTTCCTTTGATCTTGATCTGTAATCTAGTTCTATGCTGGACTTGTCTACACAATGTTACAATTGCATATTTGTCTGTTCTCAGTTGTTTTGTGATATGAATGATGTCATAATATGCTTACTGTATTATAAACTTTGTCTCATTATCCTTAGCTGTCAATACAATGGGAAGAAATAGACAATACATTAGCCATGGTACATGGTCATACATTTGGAACATGGTTTTATTATGTATTTTGCAGTAAAATACAACTAATATTTTACATGGGTTCACCAGAATAAGTTCTGTATATATACCAAAGCTATTTTGTTTGGTTTTGCTGCCTCCTTAATTTCTTCTGTTCTGGTACTACTAATGTAAAAACTAAACTTTTCAGCAAGCTATGGAACAAATGGTGGAACCGCCACCTTCTGAAGGTGACGAGGCAACTATAACCGCAATGTCACCTCTTGCTGCAGTGGGTTGGTACCTGTCCACTAACAGTGCCAAAAGCATATTCCTGCGTAACACTGGTTTGGTTGTTAAGGCAATCTTGTCCAAACTACCTCATGATCTAGATATGCAAGCTCAAAACAATGTTATATTTGCACTCCAGAGACAAGCCCATTCCCTAATAGAGACCCTTTGTGAAACAAGGACAACCATTGTTCGATGTCGTCAAGATATGCATGGTTTTGAAACCAGACTATCAGACATTTACTATGTTGTTCAGGAGCCTAGGAGAAATGAAGGCAAAGGTTATGGTGCTCCATCGGATAGTACAACATGAAAACGTAATAGTCAGGTCAAATGAACTGAGCTTCTGAAATTCTAGTGGTGCATTTATCTGTCGGACTGTTAACTTTTATGCCAACCTTCCTTTTGTTTTATGGTTGTAATTTGTTTTGTTGCGATACAAAAATTGTTCTTAACATGCATCGACCAGCTCAAGAAAACACCACGCCATTTTTGTATAGTGTAGGGTGTTCCCTATATTTGCACTGGTGGCGAACTTTGATGCCCAATGGTTGTAATCTATGCAATCGCCTTAATAGCCTAGCATTAGTTTCTGGCTTATTTATTTCCCTAGTCATCTTTTTTCCTTTGTTTGCTAGTGGCCGCAACAACCATGGGCCAACTATGGACCGTGGTAACCTTGAGCCTGCTACGGGCCATAGGATCCATGGGACTCCTATGGGTCATCGAATAAATGAGCCTCCAATGGGTCATAGAATCAGTGGGCCTCAGGCCGCCGGATAAATGGGCCGTAATTGGTATCGGGCTAGCACGATAACGGGTCGTTAACAGGCTGGAAGACAGCAAAGGCTTAATTCTGTCACAGGCATAACGGGTCGTTAATGGGCCAAAATATAGGACGGGCTGGAAATGGCACAACGGGTTAACAGGCCACAAACAGGACGATTCTAACCACGGGCCGAATTTGGCCCATTAGGAGAACATGCCAGTAACGGGCCGAAAGTAATCGACGACCGGTAAGGAACCCAAGAATGTATGGGTTGTCATTAGGCCGAAAGCTAACACAGGCTGGAAATGACCGATGTGAATCATGGGCCATTAGTGGGCATAAAGATATTTACTATTTATTATGGGCCAGAATCACCATGGCCCACTAAAGGGCCCAAATATACGAAAGGCCTCGTATGGGCCAAAAGACGTCGTGAGCCATACATGGGCCAAAAATGAAATGGGCTGGTATTATACTAGACGGCCCACATGCCACTGTTGGGCCGATTTCGGGAACGCCATAACAGGTCGTGAGTTACCAGGTTGTAAAATGGGCTCTATGCAATTAGACCGTTAACAGGCTTTTCATGGGCCTGTCCGCTAGCTCTTGACCAAGTCAAACGGGCCTCCTCTGTAAGCTAAATGGGCCGGTGTTAGCCGTCGCACGTGTCGACATATCATAGGCGCCTATCTGACCCAACGACGAGTTTACACGTGTTTCCTCCGGCTAATGAGAATTTTACACGTGGAAAATCGCCATTGGTTGTTGTTGTTAACGGGTTATTGGATCCAAAGCCAGGCCCGAGAGCTTAAGGCGACCCGTTATGATGAATTCCACGTGTCAGTTACCCTTGACGAAAGCACTTCCATGACGCATCATTTATCGCCATGGAAGCGAACACTTCCGTGATGATAATTTTGGTATTGTCATGGAACACTTCTATGACAACACAGGTATGACTTTCTTGATTCTGTCATAAAATCATCATGGATGTACTTGCATGACAGAAAATGTGACCTACTTTGACAAACACATATCATCACGGGAGTGTATTTTTTCGTAGTGATGGTCGGACATGCGTCGTCGAAAGGCACTGGCGATATCATAGTGCGAGCTGGGACATGCGTAATTCTTTGACGAAAACGATGATCGGTGGGAAGACGCATTTCTTGATACATCAGACGACACAAGCGAGGAGGAGGACGACTCGGAGTAGTTTCTAGTTTAGTTGCACCATAGTTTTCATCTATTTTATTTGCATCAGGCTAGTTTGTACTGTTTGGTTGAACTATTTGCACTGTTTGTACTATTTGTATCGTTGAATTTTATCTATATGTTGTTCAAATATTGTTCGTACGTGTTCTGGTTTCTCACACGCGCTGATTTTTTTTGCAGCGCCTGTTGGAGTGGCTCACGCGTGCAATATTTTGCAGCGGCCACTGGAGCCAGCACCTTGTCGCACGCAAAAAACCCGCTATTTCCGCATTGTAAAAAATGTTTTAGCACGCCATGTTGCGTGCCTATTGGAGATGCTCTCAGTCAACCAACTATTCTAGAGACTACCACAAGGGGCGGTGAAAGATTTCACTGTAAACATGGAAAATGTCAGGTGCCTGACTAATAGCAAAACTGCAACTTCATGAGTGAAGCTGGACCTGAATTAGGATCATTTTTAGTGCAATTTTCTGAAACACCATAAAGTGTACTTCGGTGACGAAGCTGGTTATGTGAATCACCTTCTTTCAAGGTAAATGAGAGATTTATTCCAAAGGTGCAAAACTATAATCTAGAGGCAAGATTTCCTAAATACATGTAGGTCTCGGTGTAGCAAACCACAGTGCTACATTCAGCTTGTCTATATCATGCTAAAGTATTTGCAATTCTATTATGACTACAGGAAAGTTTCAGCGGAATAAACTCCTTTTCGACTCGTAACCCTTTGATTTCTAGCACTAGATGACCATATGATGAATGGTCCAAAGAATCATCTTATGATGGTCGTATGTTGTATATAAACCTAGGCATGGGCAGCCTGACCCGACGACCCAGCCCGAAAAACCTGGCCGGGCCGGGCTCGGGCTTGAATTTCTAGTCCGTTGCGCACTTCGGGTCGGGCTCGGCCTGAGAAATTAGGTAGTTTACATGGAGGTTTGACCTGCCCTGGCTTGAAAATGCTCTTTTTAGTCCCTTCGGTCCGGGCTCAGGCCTACTTTTTCGTTTTTTTCGCTCGGGCCTGACACATCTCCAACGTATCTACTTTTCCTAATGCTTTTCCACTTGTTTTGGACTCTGATTTGCATGATTTGAATGAAACTAACCCCGGACTAACGCTGTTTTCAGCAAAACTACCATGGTGTTGTTTTTTGTGCAGAAATAAAAGTTCTCGGAATGGAACGAAACTTTGCAAGTATTTTTTATACAATAAAAGGGAATTTCTGGAACCTGGAAGGACCTGAGGGGGCACCTGGTTGGGCACAACCCACCAGGGTGCGCCAGCCCCCCCAGGCGCGCCCAGGTGGGTGCTTCCCACCTGGTGGCCCCGCTGACCCTCAAACCGACGCTATAAAATCACATATTTCTAAAAAAATCAGGGAGAAAGGATTATCACGTTTCACGAGACAGAGCCGCCGCCAAGCCCTCTTCTTCCTCAGGAGGGCAAATCTGGAGTCTGTTTGGGGCTCTGGAGAGGGGGGATCTTCGATCTTCATCATAACCAACACATCTCCATCGCCAATTCCATGATGCTCCCCACCGGGAGTGAGTAACTTCTTCGTAGGATCGCTGGTTGGTGAGGAGTTGGATGAGATTCATCATGTAATCGAGTTAGTTTTGTTAGGGCTTGATCCCTCGTATCCACTATGTTCTAAGATAAATGTTGCTATGACTTTACCATGCTTAATGCTTGTCACTTTGGGCCTGAGTGCCGTGATTTCAGATATGAACCATTTATGTTATCACCATTATATCCATGTTCTAGATCCGATCTTGCAAGTTATAGTCACCTACTATGTGTTATGATCCGGCAACCCTGGAGTGACAATAGTCGGGACCTCTCCCGGGGATGACCGTAGTTTGAGGAGTTCATGTATTCACCGTGTGTTAATGCTTTCTTTTTGTTCTTTATTAAAAGGAGGCCTTAATGTCCCTTAATTTCCAATAGGACCCCGCTGCCACGGGAGGGTAGGACAAAAGGTGTCATGCAAGTTCTTTCCATAAGCACGTATGACTATTTACGGAATACATGCCTACATTATATTTATGAACTGGAGCTAGTGTTGTATCGCCCTAGGTTATAACTGTTTCATGATGAATATCATCCAATGAGTCACCAATCCAATGCCTACGAATTTATCTTATATTGTTCTCGCTGAGTTATTACTGTTGCTACTGCTATCGTTACTGCTGCAATATCACTGCTATCACTGTTACTATTACTGTTACTACTCTCATATCATCAAAACTATCATACTACTGTGCTACTAATCACTTTGCTGCAGATAATTACTCTCCAGGTGTGGTTGAATTGACAACTCAGCTGCTAATACCTTCAAATATTCTTTGGCTCCCGTTGTGCCGAATCTATAAATTTGGGTTGAATACTCTACCCTCGAAAACTGTTGCGATCCCCTATACTTGTGGCTTATCAAGACCTTTTTCTGGCATTGTTGCCAGGGAGCATAGCTATATTTGTTGAGTCACTTGGGATTATTATCATATTATATCACTATGAAGAATCTGAAGGATGCTAAGACTAAGATTTTTCCCTCAAATACGAGGGGAAGTAAGGAACTGCCATCCAACTCTGCTTTAGATTCACCTTCTGTTATAAGTAAACTTGCAACTCCACAACACGCTATTAATTCTGATATGTTGCAAGTTATTGATGATGATACTTCTGCTATGAATGCTACTCATGGTGATGCTAGTACCTTACTTGATGATGATGTGCCACTAGGTGAATTTCTTGATGAACAAATTGCTAAAGTAAGACAACATGATATTGTTGAATTTGATGATGAACTTGAAACTGAAATACTAAAACACCTACTAGAACTAGTCCTCCTAGATATGAATTGCCAAAGGTACCGGAAGGTTATACTATGAGTGAGGAGGAAACTAGAGAAATTCTTGCTTGTAAGGATAGGGATGATCTAGAGAAATTATTATGCAAGTATAAAGAAAGATCTCTGAATGCTAAAATGAAATGTGATCCTGAGTTTGCTACTTCACCTATTGTTATTGCTGATAAGGATTATGAATTCTCTGTCGACCCAGAGTTAATCACTTTGGTTGAATCTGGTCCTTTCCATGGTTATGAAACTGAAACTGTTGTGGCACATCTTACTAAGTTGAATGATATAGCTACCCTTTTTGCTCATGATGAGAAGGTTCGCTATTACTATATTCTCAAGTTATTTCCGTTCTCATTAAAGGGTGATGCTAAAGCTTGGTACAATACGCTTGCTCCTAGTTGTGTGCATAGTCCCCAAGATATGATCTATTATTTCTTTGAAAAATATTACCTTGCTCATAAGAAACAAGCTGCCTTGCAGGAAATATTTAACTTTGTGCAAATTGAAGAAGAGAGTCTCCCACAAGCTTGGGGGAGGCCTCTCCAATTGCTTAATGCTTTTCCTGATCATCCTCTTAAGAAAAATGAAATACTCGATATCTTCTATAATGGACTAACCGATGCTTCTAGGGACTTCCTAGATAGTTGAGTTGGTTGTATTTTCAGGGAACGAACTATTGGCCAAGCTGAGGAATTGTTGAATAACATATTGAAAAATTATGATGATTGGACTCCTCCTAAAGCACCTATTAAACCCACTCCGAAGAAGAGGGGTATCTTATATCTCAGTCCTGAAGATATGCAAGAGGCAAAGAAATCTATGAAGGAAAAAGGTATTAAGGCCGAGGATGTTAAAAATTTACCACCTATCAAAGAAATACATGGGCTTGAAGCACCACCACCACCTAAGGTGGTAGAGGTAAAATCTTCAATGAAATTCAATGATAGTGATGATCCTCATAATAAACATCCTAGTCAATGCCTTTATGAGTTTGATAATTACATTAGAAAGCAAGATCACTTCAATGCAAATGTTATGAAACAATTGAAATACAACTCTGATATGATTGCTCGCTTAAGTCACTTGTTATTTAGAATCTCAAATTATGTTAGAGGTGTAGGAAAACATGCCTCTATGGTTCAAACTCAATTAGAACAAGTTGCTAAATCTCAAAGAGAGTTACTTGATGAAATGAACAATAATATAAGTCACTTTGTTGTTATAGTAGCAACTCGAGGAGGTAAAATGACTCAGGAACCACTTTATCCTGAGGGACACCCAAATAGAATTGAACATGATTCTCAAAGGAACAACATCACTACACCTAGTTCTTCTAAAAAGAAAAGGAAAAAGAAAAATGATAAGACTTTTCCTACCTCTAGCGAACCTGAAATAGAAAAACCTCTTGATAGTGATAATGAAGTTTCTATCTCTGATGCTGAAACTCAATCTGGTAATGGACACTCACCTTCGGACAATGAAAAAGATAATGATGAGGTTCATGAAGACACTCAAACTAATGATAAAGAACCAGATAATGCTGTTGAGATAGAACCAGCTGTCGATCTTGATAACCCACAACCTAAGAATAAAAGATATGATAAAAGAGACTTTGTTGCTTGAAAACATGTAAAAGAAAGAGAACCATGGGTTAAAAAGCCTATACCCTTTCCACCTAAGTCAACTAAAAAGAAAGATGATGAAGAATTTGAACGCTTTGCTGAGATGATTATGCCAGTCTTTTTGCGCACTCGCTTGACTGATATCTTGAAAATGCCTCCTTATGCAAAGTATATGGAAGATATCATCACCAATAAGAGAAAAATGACGGAAGCTGAAATCTCCACTATGCTTGCTAATTACACTTTCAAAGATGGAGTACCTAAAAAACGTGGAGATCCGGGAATACCAACTATACCTTGCTCTATTAAAAAAAAATATGTTAAAACTTCCTTATGTGATTTGGGAATTGGTGCTAGTGTTATGCCTTTCTCTTTATATAAAAGACTTGATTTGAATAAACTCACACCTACTGAAATATCTTTGCAAATGGCCGACAAATCAACTGCCATACCTATCGGTATTTGTGAGGATGTGCCCATTGTTGTTGCTAATGTTACTATTTTGACTGACTTTGTTATACTTGAGATGCCCGAGGATGAAAACATGTCAATTATCCTTGGTAGACCCTTATTGAATATCACAGGGGCTGTTATTGATTGCAATAAAAGTAAGGTCACTTTTCATATCAATGGTAATGAGCATACGGTGCACTTTCTGAAGAAACAATTCCAAGTGAATGGTATTAATGTTATTGAAAAATCTCCGAGAATCACTATTGGAAGTTTTCAACTACCTATACTTAATGTCAAAAAGAAATATGAAATAGTTATTGTTGGGGACATTCATATTCCCATTGAGGTAACTTAGTGATTTATGAAAGTTCTTCGGTTTCATGCTAATCGAAAGTGGTTGTTAATAAGACTTGGTCAACCTTATTAATGGATCATTTTTGAGAGGTATGAAGTTGATGAATTTAGTAAGCACTACCTTCTGTCCCTACCTTTTAGTTTTTTGTTTCTATTAGTTAAATAAAATAAAATGACATGCTTTGTTTGTTTTCTGCTTTTTCCGTGCAATAAAAAATGACCCAAAAATAAAAGTTCCCAGAATGCTCTGAAAATCTAGCACGATTTTTTTCTAAATATTTATGAATTCTGGTGCAAATAATACCTGAGGAAGGTGCACCAGGTGGGCACAACCCACCTGGGCGCGCCACACTACAAAAAAAATACACTTCCGTGATGATACGTGTTTGTCACAGTAGGTCGCGTTTTTTGTCATGCATGTACATCCATGACAAATTTATGACAGAATCAAGATAGTCATACATGTGCTGTCATAGAAGTGTTCCATGACATTACCAAAATTATCATTATGGAAGTGTCCACTTCCATGACGATAAATCGCGCGTCACAGAAGTGCTTTCGTCAAGGGTGACCGACATGTGGCATCCACCGTAACGGAACGTCGTTAAGCTATCGGGTCGGGTTTGGATCTGATAACCCGTTAACAGCCCCAACCAATGGGGATTTTCCACATGTAAAATCATCATTGGCTGGAGGAAATACGTGTCGGCTCACCGTTGGGACAGATGTCATCCGCTCATTGGACCGAAGGCGCCTATGATACGGCGACACGTGGCACGGCCCAACAGAGGCCCATTCCTGTGAAAAGGCCGGCCCATTTGACTTGGTCAAAAGGTGGCGGGCCGGCCCATGGAAAGCCTGTTAATGGCCTGTTCGCATATAGCCCATTTACTGCCCGCTAACCCAGGGCCCGTTACGCCCTATCTGAATTAGGCCCAGTAGCGTCATCTAGGCCGTCCAATATGATTCAGCCCGTTTTAACTTCCAGCCAATGTGTGGCCCATGACTTCTTTCGGCCCATACAAGGACCTTTGTAACTCTTGGCCCATTAACGGCCCGTGGTGAAACTGGCCCGTAATGAATAGTGTATCACTTTATACCCATTAACGGCCTGTTATTCCATTGGGCCGTTTCCAGCCCAAGTTATCTTTCGGCCTTCTCAGGGCCCATTGATTCTTGGGCTCACTTACAGCATTCAGTTACATACGGCCCGTTACTGTCATTTTCTGCTTGTGGGCCAAATTCAGCCCATCGTTACAGTCGGCCCGTTTGCGGACCATTAATATGTTGGGCCGTTTTCATGTCAAAAAAACGGTTGGGCTGTTTTCATAGAGTTATCAAATACGGCCTATTAACGACCCATTATGGTCCACGAATAGTATGGCCCATGATTGGCGAAATGATGATACGCCCCGTAGAAGGCCCATGGATCCTACAGCCCGTATGAGGCCCATGGATAGTATGGCCCGTAGAAGGCCAATGGATCGTACGACCCGTAGAAGGCCCATGGACCCTACGGCCCATAGAAGGCCCATTGATCCCTAAGGCCCGTATAGAAGGCCGATGGATCCTACGGCCCGTATAGAAGGCCAATGGTCCTACAGCCGAACGAAGGCCCATGTATCATACGGCCTGCAGGAGGCCCATGGTTACAACAGTCCGTGTGTTGCCATGATTATTTTGGCCTAGTTACCAAAAATAGGCTATTGTGGCCACTAGAAAAACACAGAAAAAGAACTGCAGTGACTACAAGCAAACAACTGAACAAGACAATAAGGAAATAAATAAGCAAGCAATTAAGGCTAGCCTATTACCGCTATTACACATATTACATCCACTGGGCATCAAAGTTCGCCGCCAGTGCAAATATAGGGAATGAAGCAGCATATTACATACACTGGCCATCAAAATTGGCCACCAGTGCAAATAAACGCGGCAGCAAAACAAGAGCATAACTGAAACAACTTCAGAAGAGCTCAAGAAACGTTATCCTGGATATCCACCATGCTGGCAATAACCTTAGCAAGATGATTAGCTTTGTCCTGTTTGGTGCTAAAATCCTCCAACGCTTGTTGTTGCACCAGAAAAGTATGCATCTGAATGCTCCAGGGACTTCCGCAGTCCTTCCGCTTCTTGTCGCAGCACAGCTGATCGATGTCTTTCAGCTTGTAGTTGAGACTCAAGAAACCGAACTGATTCAGACAGTGAGTTTGAATAGCTTGTGCAAGCGGTAGTGGCCAGTAACTCGAACACTGAACCAAGATAGGACTTTGGGGTTGTCTCGTTGTCTTCAAGATAGTCTTCCTTAGCTGTTTTCTCAGCTTTGTTGGAGACCAAAAAGGATGTGTCACTATCCTTAACCTTATCTGCATTACTTCCTTTACCATTGCTTAATAAGGCACTCTTCCCCAATATTTTGTCAGCATTCTAAAAGAAGAAACAAGCAGACACATAACAAGTTTAGCATGTACTAGTATATGAAACTCATTTCGGTGAACCAGTTCATTAGTAAGGTGGACAGGATTAAACTACCAAGTCTTCTATTGCCAAGTACTAGTACATAATAAAAGCATCAAACAAACATATATCTATGTCCTATGGTCACTTCATTGTCTTGCCAAATCAAAATAGAGACACGGTTCAAATCATATCAGTTCAAGACAAAGCAACAGTGAAAGAATACAAAGCGTCGGAAACTACACGGCACAACAAGATTTCAGATGGGTACCACGGGTCTACATGTACAACAACACTATTGGCTCTGTTGTGATGCTAGTAATGTGCATGATATGAAAGTCAACTGTATACAAAATTGAAATTGAAATCAAAAGAGCTATTGATAAGACCAAACATGTTAAAGAAACATGCCTGAACATACCTGTTGTGCCATTGGAGTTTCGATTGGATCCTTCAATTTAAAAATAAGTTTGTATCAGTAAATACAGTGATACAAGAGAAAAGAAATCATAGTTAAAAAAGGCGCGCCTAAGCGAGCGCTTAAGCGCGCCTACCCTCTAGGCGTTGGCAAAACGCATTGCGCATAACTACGCCTAATCTGTGCATAACCGCGTGATACGTCTCCAACGTATCTATAATTTTTGATTGCTCCATGCTACTTTATCTACTGTTTTAGGCAATATTGGGCTTTGTTATCCACTTTTATATTAGTTTTGGGACTAACCTATTAACCGGAGGCCCAGCCCAGATTTGCTGTTTTATGCCTATTTCAGTGTTTCGAGGAAAGGGAATATCAGACGGAGTCAAAATGGAACGAAATCAACTAGAGAAGTTAATTTTGGAAGGAAAGCTACCGGATGGACTTGGACCCCACGTCAGGAGCCAAGGGAGGTGCTCACGAGGGTGCCCCCCCCCCTTTGGGGCGCCCCTTGCCTCGTGGGACCCCCGTAGCTCCACCGATGTACTTCCTGCACCCATATATACCTATGTACCCCAAAACTTCTAGAACAGAACCTAGATCGGGAGTTCCAGTACCAAAGCCTCCATAGCCACCAAAAACCAATCGGGACCCTATTCCGGCACCCTGCCGGAGGGGGATCCTATCACCGGAGGCCATCTTCATCATCCTGGCGCTATCCATGACGAGGAGGGAGTAGTTCACCCTCGGGGCTGAGGGTATGTACCAGTAGCTATGTGTTTGATCTCTCTCTCTCTCGTGTTCTCTCTCGTGTTCCCTCTATGGCACGATCTTGATGTATCCCGAGCTTTGCTATTGTAGTTGGATCTTATGATGTTTCTCCCCCGCTACTCTCTTGTGATGAATTGAGTTTCCCCTTTGAAGTTATCTTATCGGATTGAGTCTTTATGAGAACACTTGATGTATGTCTTGCCGTGATTATCTGTGGTGACAATGGGATATCATGTGCCACTTGATGTAAGTTTTGGTGATCAACTTGCGGGTTTCGTGACATTGGGAACCTATGCATAGGGGTTGACACACGTTCTTGACTCACCGGTAGTAGCTTTGGGGCACTCTTTGAAGTATTTTTATGTTGGTTGGATGAATCTGAGATTGTGTGATGCATATCATATAATCATGCCCACGGATACTTGAGGTGACAATGGAGTATCTAGGTGACATTAGGGTTTTGGTTGATTTGTGTCTTAAGGTGTTATTCTAGTACGTACTCTTTTACCGATCGATCCGAAAGAATAACTTTGAGGTGGTTTCGTACCCTACCATAATCTCTACGTTTGTTCTCCGCTATTAGTGGCTTTGGAGTGACTCTTTGTTGCATGTTGAGGGCTTGTTATATGATCTATCTATGTTATTATTGTTGAGAGAACTTGCACTAGTGAAAGTATGAACCCTAGGCCTTGTTTCCTATCATTGCAATACCGTTTACGCTCACTTTTATCGCTCGTTACCTTGCTATTTTTATATTTCAGATTACAAATACCTTTATCTACTATCTATTTTGCACTTGGATCACCATCTCTTCACCGAACTAGTGCACCTATACAATTTACCATTGTATTGGGTGTGTTGGGGACACAAGAGACTCTTTGTTATTTGGTTGCAGGGTTGTTTGAGAGAGAACATCTTCATCCTACGCCTCCTACGGATTGATAAACCTTAGGCCATCCACTTGAGGGAAATTTGCTACTGTCCTACAAACCTGTGCACTTGCAGGCCCAACAACGTCTACAAGAAGAAGGTTGTGTAGTAGACATCAAGTAGTTTCTGGCGCCGTTGCCGGGGAGGCTAGCGCTTAAAGGTATATCTTTAGATCTTGCAATTGAATCTTTTTGTTTCTTGTTTTAGCACTAGTTTATTTTATAAAAGAAAACTACAAAAAAATGGAGTTAAGTTTGTCTCATACGCTTCATCTTTTTAATATCTTTCGTTTGTATGATGGAAAAGAAAATTGCGCCAAAGTGTTAGAAGAAGAATGCATTAAATTGTTTGGCACTAAATCTTTGAATGATGAGCATGATTGCAATGTTGTTAGTACGAATTCTTTGAATATCCATGATGCTAATGATGATTGCACTAGTTATGATGAAAATATCTCTTATGAGCATGTCAAATTTTGTGGAGTGCATGTTTGCATGAACACACCAAATAGAGAAGATATTTATTGCAAGAGGCATAAGTAATTAGAAACCAAATTGTTGCAAGAAGAGCTAGATGAATGTGCTGAAAGATTCAATATTTTTCACGCTCCTTGTGAACCTTGCAGTGAACATGGTCATTTAAAGATCCAATGCTATTTGTTTCATGATCAAGTCGTGTCCAAATATTGTGATAATTTGATTACCCTTGAGCATCATAAAGAGCTTAGCCTTCTTTTGGGTTATGAAGAAATGAAACGTATAACTGAGGGTATTCCAAAATTTAGTCTTGATAAAATTCTTCATTTTGATCTAGAGAAGATTTATATGTATTGTGCGGAGAATTGCATTGAAAATCCTTATATTGCCAATTACCTAAAGAAAATAAAGCAAATGGAAGATGATGAGAATACTAATGAAAGGGAAGAGGCTTCCCAATCTCCTCCTATTATTTCTTATGATGAATCAGGTAACGAGGAGGAGCTTTCTATTCAGCCAATATCATCAATAAGGAGCTCAAAGAGGAAGGTTGAACCTACACATAATGTGAAGAAGAAAAAGAAAAGAAGGAGCAACAAAGGTAAAAAGGTATCCCTCCCAAATGATGTTGCTCCGACTACTACTTGTGATGATGATAATTTCTATACTATTGGTGATATCCATATTTTTAATGATGACAGTGATTATTCTTATGATATGAAAGGGCCCAAGCTTGGGGAAGCTATGTTTGGTGAGGATGAAAAATTTGAGAATTTATTTTATGAAATTAATGTTTGTCCCAAGCTTGGGGATGCTATGTTTAATGAAGATGATATTTTTAGCATCCCAAGTTTTGATATGCAAAGTTGTTACGATGATAGCATTCCTCCTACCTATGATGATTATATTGATTAAAGTGGGTTCGGAAGAGTGTCAACTTTAGGAAGTAGTGACACCACTATTTTGGAGGGTGTTGAATCTATTTGTGATGAATATGAAAGTGGATTTGGAAGTGTGTCAACTTTATTTAGTGATTCCACTATCTTGGGAGAGGTTTCAATCGATTATGATGAGAACGAAGTTGCTACTTATGATGATCATTGTGATGAAACTTATGCTATAAAAATTAGTGATGATTATACTTACAAATCTTGTCATGATTATGATTACCCTTTTTCTGAACATTACTCTTTTAATGTGGAAACATTTTTTAGTGTTCAAGTCTCTTATGATACTCCCACTATTCCGAATGAGAAGAAATTTGCTTATATTGAGAATAGTAAATTTTCTATGCTTGTAGATCATGAAAAGAATGTTTTAGGTGCTGGTTGTCTTGTTGAATTCATTCATGATGCTACTGAAAATTATTATGAGAGAGAAACATATGCTTGTAGGAATTGCAATAATATCAAGTTTCCTCTCTATGTGCTTAAATTCTTGAAGCTATGCTTGTTGTACCTTCCTATGCTAGTTGATTATTGTTCCCATAAGTTGTTTTCTCACAAAATCCCTATGCATAGGAAGTGGGTTAGACTTAAATGTGCTAGTCATATGCTTCATGATGCTCCCGTTATGTTTCAATTCTTATCTTTTATGTGAGCATCATTGTCATCATCATGCCTAGCTAGAAAGGCATTAAAGAAAAGCGCTTGTTGGCAGACAACCCAATATTAATCCTTACTGTTTTTGTGTGTACACATGATTATGCTACTGTAGTGATCATGTTTTATAGCTTTTGTTTCAATAAAGTTCCAAGTAGAACCTTTGAGAAGACTTGAGTGAAGTTTATGTGATCTTGCTGTAGAAAATAGAAACTTTAGCGCTCACGAGAATAGTTGCCATTTTTTTACTGAAGAGTGATTTGAGGTTGATTCTTTTTGCAGATGATTAATAGACAAATTTCTCAGGTCCAGAAATTTATTTCATAATTTTTGGGGTTCCAGAAGTATACGTTTTATACATATTACTACAGACTGTTCTGTTTTTGACAGATTCTGTTTTCATTGTGTTGTTTGCTTATTTTGATGAATCTATGGCTAGTATTAATTGGTATGAACCATAGAGATGTTAGAATACAGTAGATATTACACAAATATGAATTTAGAATGAGTTCATTATAGTACCTAAGTGGTGGTTTTATTTTCTTATACTAACGGAGCTTACGAGGTTTGTTTTGAGTTTTGTGTAGTAGGGGGCGGTGAGGCCTCCGCTGCATCATAGCCGGCCACAGGAGGCAGGAGCATGCGGCACGACCGGCGCTGCTTTGGGCGGCTGGAGCACGAAGACCAGAGGTTGAAGAAGCACTACGCTCATTGGATGGACATCGTATGGTCACTGGAGCTAGAATCGTTCATATTGACTAAGTTGACAAAGCCCTCCGTCCCCGTAAACTTAGTAGGCCCACAAGTCAGCCTCCCACCAAGGTGAGTCCCAGCTAGCAGGGGGAGTTCATTTTTTTGTGCGTAATAAGGAGGCATTTCCGGTGGGTCCGAGCTGACAGCGGGGGGAATGTTTTTTTCGTGAAATACAGAGACCCTTCCGGTGGGTCCCAGCTATCAGGTGGAGGAATCATTATTTTGCGCGTAATAAGGAGGCATTTTCTGTATGGGCCCCTACTGTCAGCCTCTTCCGATGGTTGTTGTTTGTTGACCGTGTTGACCTCACCGCACCGAGAGCACAAACGTGATGGACAAGGGCGAGGCCCAGGAAGAGAACCACCCAGAGCCGGTGAAGCCACCGCGGCGGATGCCCACGCTGAGGGGAGAACGAGCGCTGACATCGCTAGAAAATAATAGGATGTGTGGGTGGTTAGAGGGATGGCCTAGCGGCAGCACAGCCAGCCACGGGAGGAGGGAGCAGGCAGTCCCGCCGGCGCTGGTTTGGGCGGCTGGAGCAGGAAGATCAGAGATTGAAGAAGCACGGCGGCCGTTGGATGGACATCCAACTGTCACTGATGTGTGTTGACTAAGTTGACAAATCCTTGTGTATGCGTCAAAAAAAATTTAGGACAGCGCCATCGTCAACCTAGTAGGCCCAGAAGTCAGCCTCCAAATCTGTGGAAAACAGCAAACAACCCATTAGCCATTATTTTCAATAATTTACAGCCCATTTGCTAATTCTTAAGGATATTTGAAGACCATATTCTTTTTATTAGCATTACAGACCATATATTCTGGGCACTGCTAAAAAATTCAACGAAATTTTGCACATTTCGGTGCGGTCTGAACTCTTTTAATCACGAAATTTCGAGTCAGGTTAAAAATAATTTTCAAAAAATTATATCAAAATAAAATTCAAAAAACAATTATCCGCAAAAAAATGAATGAAATTTAGAATCTTAACTAGCAAGATGCCCGTTCGTTGCACGGAACATGAAGATGCATTTGTACGAGTAGTTTATCTTGTGGGAGAAAAGATGATATTTTAATGTAACTGCCAGTTGGCTTTGGTTTTTATAAGAGTATAGAGTAGAGAAATCCTGAAAAAATGATATTTTAATGCAATTACCGGTTGGCTTTGGTGTAAAAATTTACAACCCATTTCTTACAACTTATAGCCCGTTCTCTGGGGAAGCCCATTTCTTACTACTTACATCCCTCCTCGTCTTGGAAGATTTGCAGCCAGCAGGGCTGAGAAAAGCAAGTAGGCCTCGGTTTTGGTATTCTCCAAAAAAAGAACTAGGCTAGCCAATTTCAGAAAGAAAAAATATATCAACTGGGCCCGTCATGTGCTTAATAAAAGCGTAAGCGTGGGCTAGACGGGCCAGAGCTCCCGTACAACGCAGTTGAGCTCCGTCTCTGAAACTAAAAAACAACTAGGCGAGCTGCTGGGTCCCTAGTGTTATCCGCTCGTTGTGTAATTTTCTCGTTTATTGACTACATTGACAATGGCATGGAACCTAGTTGTCAAACAATTAGGAGGAAGTATTTTTTGGCTTGTAATAATGAGGCACCTGCTTGCGAAATGCAATGACCCTGGTGGATCCCTACTGTCAGCCTCTCCACGTACAATCATCTCCTAATTCCTCTTGGTTGTTGACCATGTTGACAACGCCAGACGGCGGCGGGCACATCGAGCTAACCAAGGCGGAGAACGACGGCAAGGTCTCGGACGGGAAAGAACAGCAGCCATGGAAGATGCGGCAGTTTAGTGGCAGGTGGAGGGGAGTACGAGGGCAACAACATGGAAGTCAAGCATACAAATGGTACAAAAATCCCAAGGATTAATTGTTCATCAATTGTTTAGACAAAACCCAGATTGAACATGACAGTAACATCTAACCCAACCACTCTTTTTTGCAGTCACAAACAAATGGATTGGTCTGATCCATAAAATCAACATCCTGTGCAAAAAAAAATTATTTCAGGATGTCTACAACTTATTGTAAATAGATGCCGAGCACGTTTAGAAGCCCATTTGTCCACCTGAAACTTCTTTTTTGCTGTTCAACATGTACGTCCGTGAGAAATCTCTTGCTGTAAAAATTAAGCCTCATGGACAATAGTAACCTCGCATTCAACAGGAAGAATGTGACAAAGCTTCTGTTTTCCTGGTTGGATGCATATCGTCCCATCGTTATTGTCCTCAAATGAATTTCATGAGAAATGAGAAAATCCTTGTGCTTATTACGCCAACGATTGGTTATATGTTTTTCTCCATGTGGTTCTGCCTAAGTAGACATGAAGATTGAAAACCGTTAAGGTCTGAAAAAAGAGTATGTTGAAAGAACGACAGCTAAACAGTTAATTCTAGTACAATATATACGGGCTTTCAATGTGCATGAAATCATCACCTCTATGTATAAATTCTTCAGAGATCGAAAGCATCGCAGCAAGCCAATAATTATGTCCAGATCAAAACTATACATTCTGATATATATGATCTTGACAGAATCCAGCAGCATTGATAGGATATCAATGGACGAACTCTTCATTGAGCATATAACATAATATTAGTACCCAAAGTGTACTCCCAGATGATATAAAACTTATGCGCACAAATGAAAAATGCAGCATATGATTACAAATGTGTAGATGATAATATACGGTACCTGAAAAAGTGAGGAGCAAAACACCAACTCCTTGTGATTATTAAACGGGTCACAAATTACACCCAAGGTCTCCATTTTGGGCGCAGAGACGATAGTTATTTCTGAAGGTGTATAACAATTATGAAGGAGCAATATTTCAAGTGAAGGGGCATCTTCGATGATGAGTTGTTGTCCTTTAAAACAAATTCCAATGCTTTTAAGGTGAGGCGACTTTATTTGGAGACAACTGATACCGATTTCTATTCCCAAAACAATCAGCAAGCGCTCCAGGGCAGGGCAACTGGAGTGGATGATGATGTGCAGTGAGGCCTCCGACAGATAAACCACCACAAGTGAAAGTTTTTTTAGTAGTGGGAGTCGAAGCATTTGTACCAGATCATCTGGTAGATGGCACCGGGCGAAGGTGGTGGTGTGGAGAGAGGAGGAAAACTGCGAGATGGACAACGGTGGTGTGGGCACGAATTCTTGGTATGTTCGTGGTATGAAACTTTTGTGGTAATGGTAGAACTCAAACTGCTGGAGTTTTCCGAATTCAGGGGATGTCAGCCAAGCATCCACCTTGCCAGGTATGGACAGCAGGTAGCTTGTTGGGATGCAGAGGCATTGAACGGGGCCTTGCTGGTGAGAAGAGATGATGGCTCTGAGGATATCAAATTCTGGAAGGACAGATATCCGACGACAGTCGAGACTGAGGGGAGCGGTGCGCCATAGAGGGCGCCACCGAGTTGAGAGGACTTGTGTGCGCCAGCAATCCTTGGTGGGGAGAAGCGAGATGATCTCCTCAAGGATGACGCCCGGGAGATTGCTGATGCGGTCCATCGGAGATTCTACTGGTTCCTCAGATCCGGGTGGGGGGCTCGCCGCTTCTCCCAGCGCTACCGGGTGTGGGATCTACAACCGGCGTCGCTGCTGGCAGGAGCCTCATCTTCTTGGCGCTGGGGCCAGCCAACTCCATTTTCCTTGTGGGCGTCGCGCCGAGCTCACGAGTTTGAGCAGAGTAGCCAGAGACGAGCCTAGTGGCAGTGCGAGTGGGGAAGAAGGAGGGCTGGGGATTTCTGTAGGAATAGAAGAAAAGGAGCAGGCGTTTTCTGTACGAGTGAGGAAGAAGGTGAGCGGGGTTTTCTGGATGAGTGAGGAAGGTTGGGGAGCAGGGGGATTGGGTGGGGAGACTGAAGTGGGAGAGCGAGCTGTTCGTGTTTATAAGGCCCACTGCACTAACTACTCGCTTTTTCACAAGAACCACTCTCTTCTTTTGCGTTGCTGCATTGGAGCTGGCGCATGGGCTTGGCTGACTGACCATGCATGCAGGATGCATGTGCCCGCCAGCCACTGCATGCGCCTGGTTTGTTACTAGGCCTATTTAATAGGGTGGTTATGGAGTAAATTAAGGAGATTTATTTTCTCTGTGTGCATCCACCAAATTAGAGGATGCGGTACTGGATGCAGACACTCACATTAAACTAACATTCAGAAGAACAAAAGTTCAGCATGTCTATGCATCTCAATGATTCACCATACTATAACCAATATACAAAGCTGTGAGAAGGTGTGGAAATAAAGAAAATCGGTTGATGCTTCTCTAGGCAAAGGGCCTCCCTGCGCACGCATTAATTTCCTGGGCATGCTTGTTTCTTCTCAAAGTTGCGAGCACTTTGAGCATGTTGGCAACTCCACAGCTAGCTAGCTGCCTCATCTTGCAATTGATGCTGACACATTTGCAGCAAACACATGAGGCAATAGAGATGACTCAACATGGGTCCATATTGTGCAGTTCCCCTGATATCATATTCATTGTCCTGAATCTGAAAAGATAGGAAAACAGTAGCTATACTTAAATGGTGTTGCAAAACAGTAGCACATATCAATAGCTCGGCATGACAAAACACGATCATCTCGACGAAGGGGATACTGACCTGCGTGAGGAAGATTACATATAATTTCATAAGTCCTTGGTTGATTTCCACCTTCGGCTGCACTGCTTGTTTGCTCCTCCACACATGAGAGGATCGTTCCGCACTGCATTCAGCAAGTCAACGTACGAATAAGCTAAATCCATCTTGCGGTGGCCATTGTACCTAGTTACGAATGTAGAAATACCTAGAGCACCATGAGGTTAGCTGACATCAGGTAGATGCAGCCATATAAATTTTGTGTGGTGCTACCAAAATTGAGGTTTGTATCCCTTCCCGTTATGAGAATTCTTCTTGAAGTTTGTAGAATGTGACGTGTTGTTCTTTGCATCAAACTTGCCTTTCCCTTGAGATTTGTTCTTGTTGTTTTGGGGCTGGTTGGGCTGGAAGTTCTTCTCGTGTACCATGTGGTTACTAGAGGCTCCCTCGGCGACCCGAGCACGTGTTTCTTTTGCTCTCGCCTTCTCCTCAAAATCAAGAGTGCTAATGAGATCCAAAACAGAAAACTCATGTCTCTTGTTTTTCAGAGAAGTAGAAAAATCGTTCCATGAAGGTGGAAGCTTGGCAATGATGGTCCCAGTAACAAATTTGTCCAGCAACACACACTTAAAGTACTCAAGTTCCTTAGAGAGTGATTGTATCTCATGAGTCTGCTGAACAACAGAGCGCTCATCAGTCATCTTGTAGTCACAGAATTGCTCCATGACGTACAACTCGTTGCCAGCACACGAGGGCCCAAATGTGGCCTCGAGCGCAGCCCACATGTCTTTGCCGCTGTCAAACGACATATATGAATCCACAATGGAATCGTCAAGAACACTCAGTAGGGCGGCTTTGAAGAGGGTATCCATGTTCTGAAAAGCTTCCTGCTGTGTAGGATTAAGATCGCCCTCGGGCTTACCCTTAGTGGCGTCATAGCAGTAGATGATCTGAAACCAATATACTGCTCTTATGCGCCACCTTTTATATTGCACCCCCTTAAAAGTAGGGGGCTTCAAAAGCGCAGCAAAACCACTTGGAGTAAATTGCATGTAATCAGGTTTTTGGATTGGATTGTTGAATATATGAGCAATTCAGTATGAGAATTAATCCGAATCAGCAGTAAATAGATCATGACGACAATTGCAAACATCAAAGTAATGATGCAGACTAAACCAGGAGGACAGAATCACATACTGTACAGTAGGTGCAGAACCGATGTGGTTGATGTTGTCATTCATGTCGTTGATGAAGAGGTTACCAAGGTCGGGGAAGAAGGCTGTCGTTGAGGAAGTCATCGCTGGCAGCAGTCACAGGAATGTGCTCCCCAAAAACCTGATCGCCCCTCTCCCGTACAGGATCATGAAAGGCGGGGTTCAGAGGACTGCTGTCCCTTCTCACGGTGCACGCCGGAAGGAGGGCTGGAGAAGAATTGTGTGGCGGCGCTAAGATCTGGAACGATGCGAAACCATATGATACAGCGGCGGCTAGGGTAGAGCATGTCAGGTCGGTCGTGCGAGTATAATAGTAGGCCTTTGGCCCCCAAACCCCACGTCCAAGTCAATAATAGCTCAAAAAAAGTCAATAATAGCCCCACCAAGGTTTGTCTCAAAAAACCCGGAGTAATTAAGGCGTTCGTTTGTCCCTTTAGTATAAATACAATATCATTAATAATGGCCCCACCTTTTGTCTCACAAAGTATGTTGGAGTACAACCAACTACACGTTTACAATCCGCTTCTCTTCTCTCTCCTCTTCTCTCTCCTTCAACGAAGCACAAATATTATATTTAAATCCTTATAGCCTGCTTATCTCATCTAATTGTAGTACTTGCTCTAAAGTTACTATCCATTGTGTAGTCTGAAATGTCGGGCGTGCAACGGGTGGTGCCCTCGGTCGGCGTGCCGCTTCAACGGCGGAAGCAGTGAGAGGTCGTGTTGCCCTGACTTGCCATCAATGTGGAGCGGCGGGCTCAGCTGGCGCCGGGCGGGAAGCGAGCGCGGGAGGGGGGAGGGGTTTTTGTTGGGCCAAGAAGGTGAGAAGCCAACTTGGGATCGGTCCGGACGGGGATATATCATGTGCTCCCATACTCTACATATGACACTAGTCTATGTTACTAATCCCTCCTTTCCGGTTTATAGAGATGTTTAGAGTAACATAGTAGTAATATGTTACAGTACAAGTTACTCCCCACTATGACCAGCCTTGGCCTCTCCAAGTGCTCCACCATGTATAGCTGCTAAACCTGCCACATAGGCATAAAATATGATGTGGCACCAATAAACTAAGCACCTATGCATTGAAGACTTGAGTTACTAAGCCATTTAATGCACTTAGCACCTCATCTAAAGAGCATTAATAGTATAGCCAGTGCCATGTCATCTACAACCCATCTTATGGTCAACATGTACAATAGTAGATCAAAAGAGTGTACTACTACTTTTTTATTCTGTGGCCCACCTTTCATTCTCACAAATTGCCTAGGAGCACGTGCTAGAGCTAGCTCTTCACGAAGAGCCCGCTTACCTTCTCTCTCCTCTTCTCTTTCCTCCAACTAAGCTGAAATATACTAGTTCATTCCTTATAGCCCGCTGACTCAGCTCTATTGTACTTGCTCTAAGCACATCTAAGCACTTACTAGCACCCCCTTAATCGTGGACCTTGACGGTGTACGTCACCTCGTGTCTCATAATTTTCCTCGTCATCATCTGAGTCCTAGAAGATCTCACCCACATCATCATTAGCATGCAGCCGCCTTGATAGACAACGTGCGTAGAAGGAGTAGAGGCAACTAACGACGCACCACCACCACGTCGTGGGCACTCCATATGTGCTCGTGTGCATGCAGCGTGTGTGTTTTTCCGTCGGTGCTAGCTCTAAGGCCGAGGCTGCGGTCATCTTTGTCTCCGACTAGTAGTTGAGCAATGGCGACAAAGAGGTGCTGCAAGAGATGCGTATGCGCCATTGCGTGCGAGCTTCGCCGTAGCACGACGAACCGGACATCACCGCGGATGGCGCACGCCTCCATGCAGCCAAGTGTGTGCACATGCATGTGTTATTCACGTGCATTCTGCGGCCGAGCTTGTGTACGTGCGTTGTGTGCTCCATGCTGTGCGCGTATGTGCATGAGTTGGATCGGATGGAGTTAGTGCGTTGGCTTGTGTACATGCGTGGCTGCATGTGTCCTGTACATGCGTGGCTTGTTGCGTGGTTATCAATAATTCAATATAAACTACTCCCTCCATTCCTAAATATAAGTCTTTCTAGCCATTTCAAATAGACTACAACATACGGATGTATGTAGACATATTTTAGAGTGTAGATTCACTCATTTTGTTTCGTATGTAGTCCCTTATTGAAATATCTAAAAAGACTTATATTTGGGAACGGAGGGAGTATAAAACATCTTCAACTTATCATCCTGATGTACCGTTTCTAGTGGTTAGCGAAAAGTTCATATTCTTTTATTTGTTTATAGGTGGGCAGGCGGCAAAAAACAGGGGGGAACGTGCAAGGTTCCTTGCAGACGCTCCACCGCGAGGATCCTTGCTCCTCCTCGGTCGTCGGGAATCTATGCTCTTCAACTCTTTTCTTTTACGTGAGCTTTGTTCATCCTTTTCCCAACACGCAAGACATCTAGCATCAAGGTGCACGTGTCATGCAAGAAAATGGAGATAATCAGATAA